>NW_010105377.1:43358-54884 GCF_000699245.1 Pterocles gutturalis | reverse complement strand
GCAGGAGGAAGATGAGAGATACTGACTACTGAGGTCATTAGTGAATTATTGATAATGCTGTCACTTATGTTGGGATGGGAGAACAGTTTGAAGATCTCTAGCAAAGCACCTCATTTACTTCCAAACCTTTTTTTAAATGGAAGTTTTGTGCCAATCCTTTTTTAAGAGCATCTTCAGTCCTTCCCACAGCTTTCATGGTGTTGTAGTTTTACACAACCACCATTTGCTCACCCTCCCCCCTCCTGGGGATGGGGGGTGAGAATTGAAGGGGTAAAGGGAAAAGAGACTCATGGGTTAGATAAGAACAATTTAATAACTAAACTACAATAATATTGAAAATAATAATGATATAGTAATACATCCTTCC
Source organism: Pterocles gutturalis (assembly GCF_000699245.1). Classification (NCBI taxonomy): domain Eukaryota; kingdom Metazoa; phylum Chordata; class Aves; order Pterocliformes; family Pteroclidae; genus Pterocles; species Pterocles gutturalis. Next base: position 54,517 of record NW_010105377.1, on the reverse strand, counting down.
AGCACTTACAGGGGGCCTACAGGAGAGATGGGGAGGCAGTCTTTGTCAGGGAGTGTAGCGATAGGGTGAGGGGTAATGGCTTTAAACTAAAAGAGGGCAGATTTAGATCAGATATTAGGAAGAAATTTTTTACTGTGAGGGTGGTGAGGCACTGTGATGAAATACTACAAAGTGACAGATACACAGTATCATATACATGCACAGCTTGAAAGCAATACATTGCCCATGTGCTCATCCCATTCCCAGACAAAACCAGCTCAGTCTTTCACTGATGCTACTCACCACCCACATACAAAACTCAAGGACATACCTGTGGTTGGCCAACTCAGGGATCCTTAAGCAAATAGGAGGAGTTATTTCTCTGCAGTTACAAGTGAGAAGTATTCATTGATAGTTGCATGTTTGTGCTGAGCCATCCAACAGTTAGACCTAAAAACATAAAAGAGAAATGACAAATGGGTTTCTCTGAGAATGTCTGTATTAATTTGGTAATTTTCATTCTTGTTGACATTAATATAATTGCAAGACTGCAGCATTCCTTGCAGCCCTGTTTCTGAACAGCACAGGGTCAGTGCCTGAAAAAAAAAACCTGCTAGTTTCTAAGCATTATACAGTAAGGTGTTTCTGACAAGAAACAAAAAAAAGTACTCCATAAACTCCATTGAAGTTGAGGAGCAGTACCAATGCACTAAGAATTCTTATCCTATCTGTATTCAGCAATGTCATATAACAGAATAACAGATATCCAGGAAGGCCATCTGTAGACTTCAGACCTAACCTGGTCTCTCTAATCTAGGCACCTTTGTTTGTGTTGGGGTTTTTTGGTTTTTTGTTTGTTTTTAAAGTGTTAGTCATCCAGAAGGGTATCTGTTGGACAGGAACCTACCTACTTACCGCAGGTTCTCTACAGACTGCCTGCAAGAAGGGAAAATCATACAAATATATCAAAACTCTGGAGGACATGGAACTAATAAAAGGAATTAGCAAGACCTTGCAAAGAAGTTACAGTATGTTTCTTAAGTAGTTTTAAAAGCCCTGAGCCTAGAGAATCTCCTGTGTAAGAACAGAGAGATGTAATGCAGGTTCATGTTTCATTTGAAAAAATTTAAAACTATTTTACTTATTTTTCTAAGTCACAGCAGTCCGTTGAGCACTAGGAATAAGCAAGAGGTGTGCAAGCAGAGAGCAATATAGATGCCTGTGGTCCATCTGCTTACGGTGTTTCTGTTGCAAAATGCGAGACAGGGTAGTAATCAGAAGATGCTGAAATCTTGCACAGAATCCTCTGGGCAATGCTGCATGTGTAATACAGCTGTCCACCGACTACAGAAATTAGCCACAGCTGCCCTAGTGGCTTGAGATCTGTAGACGAAGAGTGCTATAATCTGAGCTAGATTTCATTAAGGTATCTGAATAGGAATCAAGAGAGATGCATCCAGTTCTTTGGTACATCATACGGGCTCTCCTCTCATTCAGCTAAACTCATCTTGAGCAGTAAATTAAAATTAAATTTGTGTTTAAATGTTGATTTGTGCAATGTAAATCTAATTCTGATTTCAGAGAGCTTTGCACAATGAAGATGAGGATAATAAACATATCTTTGCTGCCCTAACCATTCAGGATATAAATTCTAAAAGGAGGGATTCTTTTTTTTTTCATTCTAGTTTTATTTTGGCTTTGTTAACGTTGGCTTGGTGGGATTTTCATGAATATTCTAGCAGGCTAGTCAAGGAACAGGAATGTTCACCCATGCACTGAATTTGGAATTTGATCCAACTAACACTAGGAGTAATGGAAAGTATTCAAGGCACCCTTACGCTTATATGCAGTACCCCATTCACAGAACTTCAAATTTAGCAGCATCTTGCTCACCTTAAAAACGGAATTCTGGGATTTTCTGCATCCAATTAGGAAACAGAATTGTAATGTCTAACCCACTTGTTTACTCAAAACTGCTTAAATATTGATTTGTACAGGCTAGATATTTGCAGTGAATAAATCACACATGAAAAAAATTACTTTTCAAATCATTCCCAATTATGAAGAAAATCATACTTTGGAGCCAGAAGAGAGGTGGAGTCTCAGAGAATAACGTACTTGTTACAGTACCTTCCCACAACTTTGTATGGATGTGAGAAATTTCCCAGAACAGCGTGTTGTGTGAAAGAAATTTATCTGTGATGTTACCTGATTGACTGCCATTTGAATTGCCTTCCATGGCATTACAACAAAGGTGAATACAGACTTATGTCTTTTCATCTATTCTATTCCTAGTCAAAATATCATGGGAAAGCATTCAGTAGAGTGCTTTCCCACAGTCCTGTAGCACTGAGTAGGGGAGGCCAAAAGAAGGGAAAACATGCCTTTGGGAGCTGTCAGAGAATTCACTGGGACAGGTAAAAGCTTGGAAGATTTCGCAAGAGAAGCAGCCAATGACTATGAGAAACTTCTTTTTTGTTGTTTATAAGTACTGTTTTAAATAAAAATTTCAGACTAGAAATTAAAATTTAAACAATGTGAGTGCCTCAGAGAACCAGGCTCTAAAGCAGTCCCTTAATGGGACTCCAGCACAGCCTTTATTTTTTAATGGGAATAAGGGAAAGGATTTGTCATTAAACTTTAAAAACAATCAAGATAAAAATCCTTTTTGTTTTTGTGGGCTGACAGCGTTACTAAGAACGATTGTGTTGACTTAATGGGTGTCCACTGGTAAGGAGAACTTCCTTCCATGTAATGGGTTAGATTCAAATTTAAGCTTGTCGTGGCTGTCCTGTAGTCTATATTTTTCAATCAATTATGCAGAATGTCATGTCTGAAGTATCTGCTCTTTAACAATTACATCTCGACCACTAGTATAAGCTCTTGAGGACTCACTGCTTTTAGAATATGAAATAAGAAATGGAGTATGAGACAACTGTATTAAATGCATGTGATCACTGGGAGACCACCACTTGCTGTCTTTCCTATTATTTGCTGTGAGAAGTACAACAAACGCACTTTAGCATCCTTCTGAACACTTATGCTAGACAGTTACCCAATTCGTTACAAACCTTGAGAAAACGTAAAATTGCCATCTTCCTGTTCTGCTACCCAAACAACAAATTTTTCTACATTGCAAAAGGTTGTGCAAAGAAAGGAAGACGTTACCCATTCTTTAGCCTCCTCCTTTTCAGTCTTACTCAGTAAGCTGTAAAGTCGTTGTAATATATTTATCTACTTATATAGAACGTAAACAGGAGACACTGCAGTTGAGGAAACAATTACATTCATAAAGGCCGAAACATAGCCAGCCTCTAGGAGGAAACCTCGGTGCTGGAGGCCTTAAACTTCAAGATCAAGTTGGTTAATACAGTCAGGTACCTCTTAAACTGAGCCTTTAGGCCCTGTTACTACCTCTATGTCAGTAACGAAAAGTAAATGAAAATAAATACACAAGCAATGCTCCTTGATTCACACAAGGTTTAATATATGCTGATGAGCATCAGTATTTCCAACAACAAAATTATGCCTTTCTAATCATCACTGGTGGACCTTGTTCTCACAGTATTGCTACTTATTCTGGTAATGAAAGTCATTTGAAAGTTGAATCTGCAAGTGAATGTACTGTGGTGTACACAGTGCATAGTTCCCATAAATTTAGCACACAGGAATTTATTTCAGCAGCTACAGCTTTCAGTAGTTCATCAGTTTTGTTTTGCATGAATGTAATTTACCTCTCAGCCACCAAAGGCTTACAGTACAGGTCTTGTATTGAAACAAAACTAGTACTGTAACAGCACTCACATCATGCTCCTGAAGGAGGGAAAACCCTCATATTTATTCCAAAGTTTTCCAAGCAGTTAAACACAGACGTATATCTCTGCATATTTTTAGAGCACTGTTAACATTCTGGTTGCACAAGGCTAGTGAAATTACAGTTTCAATAATGCAGATATCATTATTTCTATAATACAAGGATGCATAATCTCTTCCTTTTTTTCTTCTTAAAAAAAAGAAATCACAGGAAGAAGAAAGGTTATTGCAATGCTATCATATTGTATAGTCACATTTTTTTTTTGGAAAGAGAAAATCTGTGGTCTAAAATTAAATAAATCACTAAGTTTCAGAGACAGTCTTATCCATTGGAAATAGCCACAAATGAAGGAGAAGACAAAAAGACATTTCAGACGTTGACAGTGCAGAGATTTGCAATATTGTTTGGATTTATCGGCTTTCAGGAAGAAGGACCCATTTCATTAGTGGAAATTTTACCTTACTAAAGCATAGAGAATTTGGCCAAGTTTCTGCTATGCATGTTAGCTTCTTTTATAAAATACGGGCCAGCCTGGTTTTTGTTGAAGTCATTGGGATTTTTGGCATTGATTTCAAGATGTGGGTCTGAAGCAGAGACGAGGAGGGAAAAGGCATACTACCTCTTACCCAAAGTACAGATCAAATGCTGTGAGCTTCAGGGGTGTATTTCCTGATGCTCTCTCCATGCTTTAGACATTCCTGTTCACAATAACCAACTTCTTCTATAGTCAATTTTACAACTACTTTTGTGTTTTAGAGGGGAAATCTAATACTAACCATGGAATCCTGTCAAGAATTCAGTAAATCAAGTGACTTTTTACAGCATTTTACAAGAAAGAAACTATTCAGGTAAACTGACAAGTCCAAATAGGAATAGGAGACTCCAACTAAGGCATATGTTATGAATCATAGCCGGCTACCCCTGCTGGGATTGAGAGAGAATCTCCAATCCAAAATGAATTCAAACCAGTTCACAGGGATTCTTAAAGTCTTGCTAAAAAGGGAAGCCAAAATGCTGACAGCTTTATTAGAGCATATAACTCAAAATAAGAACCAGTGTATTTTAAGACTTCAAGGGTACCTTTCAATATGAATCTAATTCCCTTTAAGGTACTGTTGAACTTCCTAAATAGTACTACATCTGCCAAAATGTTGTAGGTGATGATATTTTCATCAGAGTTAGCTATTTTGCCAGCTGGGATAAGAGTTGCCTCTTCAGGAAGTATTCCAGTAATACATGCTGAGTTTCAGCAGCTTTTTGTCCATTCGGGATTGCTACGAGCCTTGATATTACAGTGTTCAGGATCATCTAAGAATCTATGGAGTTATGATAACTTTGTGTTGTGAGACCTTTATATAAAAGAAATACAGATAAAATGTTATACTTCTCTGGTTTTCTTTATGTACCAGGTTCTTTCTATGAACATTGTGGAATTTTGCCTAAGCAATCTTCTACAACTGTAAAGAATGCATACATCAGATATGTATAGAGATATTTATGGTCTACTTTCTTTTCATGGTGCATATGCACATACCTATATGTACAGAAAAATCTTTTGATCTTTTACTGTAACTCTCAAATATTTGGTAGAGCACTAAGAAGCATTTTTGTGGCCATGCAAGGAGTGCAAAGTAAATGCTGTATGGACCCTTCTGGACTAAATGCTTACTGCACATCCACATGCGACTGAGGGGTAGAGGGGAGGCATTGGACAATGTTCTATGTAACCTCACTTAGGTCTATGTTTCTTTTGTGTTTTACTCAAAAAAAAAAAAAAAAAAAACCTGAAATGGCCTTCTAGCACCATTCATCCATGTCCCATCTTATCTCTATCAAGTAAATGTCATTATAGGGTCACATAACAGACTAATTTGTTTAAATCAAACAGGATAAATATTTTAAAGTATAAAATAATATAAAAGATGCTTTACTGTTACAACAATGTGACAAGTTAATACATTTCTTATGTCATCACAGAAAGAAAAGATTTTTTGCTGGCCCAAGGATACAGAATACAAATAATTTTTAAAATCTGGATTTACCACCAGCTTTAGTGTCCTAGTAAAGAAGAGGGATTCTTCCTTCAAGATTGCTTCTTTTACATTGTTGTAGTTCGGTGAGTCCTTAGAATATTACTGGAGTGAAAAGAAAGTCATGTCTCATTAAGCATGAAAGATCCAAGTATCTTAACTAAGTTATTCTAGTAAACATCCCCACAGATACAGTGGATGACTAAGTCCACCGAAGGGCAAAAGCTGCACTCGAAATGATGCAAAACAGAAGTCCAGGCTAAATCAGTGCAGGTTCATTGGGACAAGAAACATTGTTCACGGCACCTACTCACGCAAGTTTTTTTTATACTTGAGATGTTCCTCTTTCCCAGTCCTTTACCACTCCTTTTGTATCCCCAGATGTCTCCTGCTTCACCAATTGATTCACTTGTATTTTATTTTCCAGAAATTTGAAGTGTACTGCAGATAACATCCAAGCCTAACTCGATATTGTGTCTTGTCAAGCAAACATCTTAATAGGGACACATGACAACTCAATTGATTTTTTTAAGAACTTAACAAAATAGGACCAACATTGTAACATTACATACAACACTGGAAAGTAGTTGCATGTTTTCTGCTTTGATTTTTTTTTTTTTTTAAATGCTGAAGTGGTAGGAACAGCAGCTGACAAGAACTGCCTACTTGCATTTGCTTCATAAACCCTCCAAGCCCTACCTGTCTTGTCCTTGTTACAACTACAGCCACATTAGCCTCCTAACTAGCTGTATAACCAAGGCTTTTCATCAAGCGATACTGGTTAAAGAATTAAGGTCAGACTGGCAGTTGCTGACCTCTTTATTCACGTAATAAATCCTGATTATTCTAGGGTTACAGTTCATTTATATAACCTCATTGTTATATACTTTAGTGGGCATTCAAACCTAGCACAATATTTAGTTAACTGTATGAAAATTAAATAAATCATAAGCTTAGGTGTTGTGGCACAGAAAAAAAAAAAAGAAAAAAAGAAAACAGTAGCAGACAAGCAAGTGAAAAATGGCGATGTAGATCTATCAAAAAACATTCACTCTTACACAGTGACAACAATGACACAGAATTACTTTTCCTCAGCAGTTTTCCATAATAAGATACATGTTACAGATTCCCCAAAAGAAATAAAAAAAGTCTGTGGATGAGAGTATTTCACTTTGTGTTCAATTAAAATATTCACTAGAGGTATAAAAACTGTACCCTGCACTAGTAAGAACCACCTAAAAACCCATCAGTTAATACAAAAAGTAGTCGTCTATATTCTTGGAAACGAAGACTATGGAGAGAACACCACACCCATTTTCTTGACAGTTCCCTATGCTAATATTCTCCAATATTGCTAGGAAATAGTATTAAAACGGGTTTTAAAACTATTTTCCTGTCCCCCTTCATGTGCTACAGAAGTCTCAAAATTTGCCATATATCAGAGATACAGGCAAAGTGCTGCTGAACTTCACGAGCTTTCTCCAATAACAGCCCCCTAATGCAGTACAGATGAATTCTCCTGTATGAACTATTCTGAAGTAGCTCTAGTTTGTGTCACAGACCAAACTACTGTCAGTAGCCTAGGGGGAAGAAGACAAGACATGCTGTCTTCACATTTTCATATTTGATAGAATAGAGCTGCGCTTAAAATCAAGCGCTCTAAGGCATCTAATGAGGAGCTTTTGATTAAACAAATATTCTCTTCAGAAATGAATGCTTTTCAATAAATAACCAGCCTATTGAGTACTTTTAATAGGAACTTTAAGAATAATGTTTTCATTCGTAAATGTATTTTTTTCTTGACAACGTTCAACCCTCAGGAAGTTCATTCATCACAGAGTCTCAAGTTATCTGTTTAAGAATGCTACAAACATTACTGTTTTTCTTCATCAAAATTTTGCACAAGGGTAAAAGCAAGTCTTTTTAACTTTGTTAGAAACTTTTTCCTCTTTTATTTTCTTCATAGATATATAGCTCAGATAGCTAGCAACTGTTAGCAGTTACAATTCAGTTTTATATATCTAAAGAGAAATGCAGTCAAATGCCTTTTTCTCCTGGGTTTGTTACATAATATCATAATCTGCATAGCTTTCTGTGACCAGTGTATTCCTATTTAATTTTAAATTTTGAAACAGAAAATGCTCATCTTTATCTACCCGAGGTCATCTCGGCTCATTTTCACTATCACTATAGTTTGAGAACTTACATGTGACCTCTGCTAACTTAAGGCCCAAACACTGTAAAAGCTGAGAAACTGCTGCGCTTCAAAAAAATCTTATTTGAGAGTGCTTTCTAGGAAATCAGAGAGAAGTAAAAATCTAGGCAGTTTTGTTCACAATGCAAAGATGATGACCTTAATGATGAATCAGCACACACTAAATTTTTAACTGCCATCTAACTAGGAGGAGAGGCTGCAGGCACCAGATCTGGAGTTCAGAATGAACCCGATATATCAAATGACCTAAAAATAAACATGTCAGTTGGGAATGCCCCATGTTCTCAACTCCAGTTGGAGTAAGCCAAGAGACAGCAATTTTACCAAAAATTATTCAAATGAGTGGGTGTCCTGGGTCACAAGCAGAACATTAGTCAGCAGTGCCACAGTTGGGGTGGAAAAAAAAATCCCCCCAAAAAACCCAGTTCACTGGGATAAGCATAAACAGGAGTATCATGAAAAAAGACACATAAGGGAATTTTTACACTTCATTTTGTGGTATGGCCACAAGTGAAATACAGCGTCTGGGCTGGGGCTTCACATTTGAATAGCAAGCAGCCTCCATTTCGTCCACTGCAGAACAACAAGAATGATTCAGAAAACACATTCTCTGAAGAAAGACTGAAAGAACTAGGGTTGTTTAACCTAGACAGAAGATGACTGAGGGGGAAGTATGAAGGCAATATTCAAATACACAAAAGATAGCTCCAAAGCAGAGAGGAGCAATTGTTCTCCTTGTCCACTCTGGACAGAACAAAAATGACAGGCTTCAGTCGCATCAAGGGAGATTCAGGTTGGGCACTAGGCAATACAATCTTCCAGTCACGATGGTAGGCTAGTGGTTGAATAACTAGGAACACTGGGGAATCCCCAAGTGAACAGGTATAATCAATCCCGCCCATAGCAAAGGACATTTGTCAGGTCCCTTTCTGATCTTACTTTTACTGAGTATTAATGACTGCACACACACCAGCCCCTGACCCCTGCCCAAGAGGGGGCAATCATTTCATATCCACTAGCTAGGGCGTAATTAACAGAAAGCAAGGCAATGGTGAGTGAGGCCCGGTATGATATGAAAATTGCTTGAAGTGAGCAGCATGCTGTTTCAAGCCTTGTATTCAGTACCCCACCTAGCTGCAAGTACCCAGCTAAATTATTCCAAAATCCCAAAAGCACATTTGGAAAGACACGAGCACTAAATTGATTCTAACTGTGACTAAGAACAACTTCGCCAGAATTAAGCTCTTACACTGAAGCTGTGCTTAATTTTTTTGCCCAGTGGTAGTTTTTGAGGTTTATTCATAGCTGGGTTAGTTTTTCAGAGGAATCTATCTGCTCTCCGTACATGAGTTTTGCGTGTGTGTATAAAGAGCGCAAATTCTCATTCTGACAGCACACCCATAATTTGCCTATTCCATTTTCAGTGAAGCCTCAGAGCTTCCTAAAGAACTACACCTTTGTGACTGCAGGGTTTATTCTTCATGGATTGAACAGACCTGGAGTTATGTTTCAGATTTCAATACAGAAAAGAGCAGAAACCATCATGAGTGAAAAGATTGGATTTTGCTACTTGGAAAATGCTTCTAAAATAAACTTTAGGATTTCTTTCCTTGTCTCCTACAAAATGTTTAAGGAAAATCCCTGTCCTCCTTTTGCTTGAAATTAATTTGAAAAATGTAAGAGAGTCCATCCAGCTTATCCACATTTAGAATAAAAAGCACAATATCAAACAATTAGAATTGCATCTCAAATGCATGTGTTTGCTAAATGAATTTAAATGTAACCTTACTTGTCCCCTCCTTCATGATCAGGGCATGAAATGGTGCCAATTTCATCCTGCCTTTAGTGAAATCATCACAAACCTACCAATTTAAGAGTAAAATAAGGTGCATTATTTACTGTTTGCATACTTTGTGTTTTTCAGTGTGACACAACTAATAACAGAATTGTATGCTACCTCACACAAACCCGGTTCTTAAAGACTAAAGGACTTGTGCACTTACAGTAATTGCCTTAAAGGCATTCTTATTTCATGCTTATAAAAGATTACCTTGGCTTTGAAAACTTGATGCCACTATACAAGGTTATTTATTTACATTCCTACTTAAAATTAAATTATATTTGTGTATGCAAATGCTCTATGGGGGAGGGTTTAAAAAACTGGCAAGTAAATCCTAGTGCACTCAGAGGTGGAAATTATTACCCATTTATCCATAATGATTAACAGTTAAAATGCACTCTGCTGTTGCCTGTGTCTCAGGAAGAACAGAAGCTTTTGTTTTCCTGAAATAAAAAGCCACATCTCTTTCTACAGTAAATGCCTTAAAAGGGGGGGCACATCGCTCTCACAGCACAAAGCCAGAGAAATTTCAAATACACCCATCACATACTAAAGAGTAATTTAAATCCATAAGCCTTGTTTGAGACATTAACAGAAATACAGGTCGAAAAATACGAAATTTTACTTTCCTGATAGCTACTAACTTGCAGAGTATATTGCAGAGAGGGTACATACAAGCTTTAAGTATCAACTCAAAGAGTCTGAGGGTTGGGAGGAAAAAAAAAGGCATGATAAGCCCTTCAAAGGGTGGGGACAATCCTTAATAAGATGGCACAGCATCATCTGTTTTGGAAACAACATTTTTTGGTTGGCCAATATGCAAAAATAAATTAAAAAAACCAAAACCCTTGAAAAATGCAACTGGATTACTTTGGAAGCATTTAACCATGCATAAGAAAAACAAAAAAATCCAGTTACAAATAAAAGTGAACTATCAGGCAACATGAGAGCACATCCACTTGCCCAGCTGTATTACAAGGATCTCTTGGCACCAGTAAGGAAAAGAGGATAGGTTTGATTTGATTTTATTTTTACTTGCCCAGCTGTATTACAAGGATCTCTTAGCACCAGTAAGGAAAAGAGGATGGGTTTGATTTGGTTTTATTTTTTTACAGAATTATTTTGCCTTTTTTTTTTTTTTTTTTTTATTTAGGCTTCACACTTTTCCTGGGGCCTCTGGGCTCCTGTCCAGGCCAAGATACTTCACAATCGACTTTGATTTTCTGAGGTAAGTGATCTGTCACTTTGAGAGCAGTTACAGGAGGGGTCAGGAGGGAGGTG
>NW_010105377.1:0-43336 GCF_000699245.1 Pterocles gutturalis | reverse complement strand
CCTGCCTCTCTGACATTGTACACGCTAATGCAATGTGAAGTAGCACGTCTAAATAGCCTGTCAAACTTTTTTGATGTTAGCAAACCCACAGATGGGATTCATTTCCACACTGTTCAAAAAACGTAAACGATACAAGGACATTAAAGAGCATTAAACTACTCGATGACATTTTGGTCACATTAATGAAAAGTGGCATTTATAAACTACTGCACAAAGGTGGGAGTTGGGGGGGGAGGGAAAAAGAGAGGAAAGGAAAAGTAAGGAAGGGAAAAGGAATTTAAATAAATAAATAAAACCCAAAGGGACCCGGACAGTCTCTGGACATCATCAAAGAAATTAAGACCTTAAAATGAAATAAAACCAAGAGGGAAATTTTCCCTACATGCGTGCACGTGTGCATGTGTCTGTGCTGTTGTTTGGGTGTAAAGGTTGCAGCCGGGGACCCGTGAGTAGGAAGTACAACTGCCTGTTCAGGTCTGCATTTCTATCTGTTCATTCACAGAGGTTAGTAGCTTCCTACTTAAGGCCTCCCACTGATGCCAGTGACCAAATTGTTATTGAATATAAGAAAGGGTATCAAAATCCAGCCTCACCAGCTTAGTCCCACTTAGCTCAGGCCTAATTTGGCATTCAGTGACGTACATGAAAACATCTCCCATGTCACCCAGGAGCATTAGGTCACGCTACAGCCTATGAAGCCACAAGGGACTCTAGTATACAGATCTAGAGGGTAAGAGCTAATGGCAAAAAACCATTTGACTATGGAAATTTCTGAGAGACATTTCTGCCACTTCTACAGCCTGCGAGGCACAGTCAAACAAGGACTGGGACCCATCTGGGTATAAGGGTTAAATAGTTGTGGGTTCATCGGCTAGAGCAGCAGAGGCCGTGGAGCTGGCTGCACCAGGATGCCAGCCTTGCTGCGAAGAAGGGCAGACAGGAGACATGCTGCGCTGGCTATGCCACTGCCGCTAGCAGCCGCAGCGTATTTTTTTCCAGCGTTCTTGGTTACATTAATTGTTAATGACAAAGGCAACCTTCACTCTGTGTGGTTTCCTGACCATATTTGGATCCTTTACAAGGCCCCCCTTTTCTTCCTCTCCTCCCCCTCTCATCATCCCTTCCCTTTCTCTGATAGGAAATGCAATCCGAGATGTGCGAAAAAACAGTGCGCATATTGTCATTTAATTGGCCCCTTGCTCAGGCGCATCAGGCCTCAGCGCGCGTGCTGTAGGGTGTCTGCTCCACAACAGGAAAGAATAAACCCAGACTCAAATCATAGGAAATTCATCAAATATGCTTCTTAGAGTTGTGTCTTTCAAGGTCTGTTTCCCTGCCATATGATCTCTATAAACCAAATTACTGCTGGCCTGAGTACAAGACTGGAGGCGCCTGGGGCTAACATATAATGAATGCCAAATGCATGTGACAATAGACTGATCATGGAGAAGAACTGAACATTTTTTAAGTAGTTCTTTTATTTCATTTGTAAAAAGCAAACTGACTACACTTAATACATTTAAAAGGAGCCAATCATTTCCCTGCAGTTCCAGACCTGCATAACAAACCCCTTATACCAACCCCATAAAAAAGCTAGGACACAAGATACTTCTGAATAAGGCTGAATAAAGTATAGAATAGAAAATAGATTAAAAATACCTAATTTTAGTTTGGGAGGAATGTATACATTATTGAATTAGCTCTATTTTTCCTTTTACAGGCTTTGCACATAAAGATCCTACCCTTCAATTGCAGCACAAGAGGGTAAACGTCGGGAAATGTATTATCTTAGAGCTGCTGGATTCTAAAAAAGTATGAAAGCTGCTTAAAGGCTAGAGTGATATAAGATGAATTAATTTTATTAATTTGTGCAATTAGCAGTCAACCAGAAATTTTTATCCCTGTGTTGCCAGTTATGCTAAACAACCTAACGAGATCATGTGGTGCTGTTACAGGATCACAGGAAACATGAAATCTCAAGAAGAAAATATATTATACTCTCTACTATAGACAGAGGGTAATTAATATTGCTTTTTAGGTTTTAGAAAATACTGCACTTAGAACTGCAAGTCAACTAACTGAATGTCTATAACCTATAAATGCTTCCATATTCACAGCCATCAGCAGTCTCAGAGTTATGAAAAAGCACTAATATATACATATTCATAGATCACATTTTGTCCTTTGGGGAGTATATTTTTTTTAAAAGGGCTAAGGCAGCAACAGTAGCTCCTCTAAAAACTCTAAATGCTATAATTGTTTTATATGAATTACAGTGCTCATATTAATTAATGATGAATGTTTTGTACATGTAGGTATTTGATAAATACAGCCAAAGAAAAAAATAGCCTGTCTTTTAAGTTGACATTTAAAAAAAAGCCAAACACGTTACCGTTTGAAGGTTTGGAACTGGTTAAATACAAGATTATTTTAATCACATTTCAATAAGGAACGTGAAATATGGTCCATGAGGTCATGCAATTCAACAGACTTTTTTTTTCTCCTCCTATTTTTTCCTGGTTAAATAGAAACAAAAAGTAAAATACCTCTTTAGTCATATTTTAATCAAAGTGCTTAAGAAAACTGCCTGTAGCGAATAAAGGTTGCATCTCTAGGGCACTCTGCTGAAAGAATATAAAGAGACACTGACCTGTGCTTGAAAGCAGTAGGGTGTGTTGGACATGTCAGGAACACACACGGACACCTAGGTCTCAGTCCCTATTCTGGAGAGCTGCTGCATGGACCGAGCAGATGAGAGACAGGAAAGAGAAGAGCTTGCAGGAACAGCATTGTAAGTTTGAAATCTAACTCTAATATCAATTTATTAGATGGTGCAGAGCAGCATTCTTTTTCTTAGGTATTGGGTATATCTACATTACTAGAGAGACAGTTCTGTTCTTCTGTCAGTGTAAATCAGTTGGAAATAGCTCTTCTGACACTAGTTACAATTAACTGATACGAAGCCACCAGCAGTGAAATGCGGATAAGTGCTAGAGCATCTATTTGTAGTGGTTTTTTAAAGCACTATGGAAAATGTTTGCTTTGGTGGGCTTAAGCAAAGGAAAAGCTTTTTCAAGTAAAAGCACAAAAAAATGCTATCTCTATTTTTGAGTTGAACAAGTGAAGTATTATTATTTTAAATTGAGTTTCAGGTATTTATTCCTACCCATAAAATTTCTTTAACCTGGTCAGAAAAACAGGAATTAGCAAGATACTAGCTTGTATAGAATATTTGTCAAATACTTGTTTCTGCTTTCTTTATGCAGGATGCCAAAATGTACACGTACACAAATGACTAGCCACTCTGGACTACAGTGACAGACATTACATGATTCACATTCTTCATATTTCCCATACAGACATTTATATACAAAAAAAGATCATGAGCTAATTACATAAAACAATGCAAAACAAGCCAAAGAATGACTATAAATCCAGTTTTTAAAATGCAACAAGAGAGCAAAATACTTTTGATGAGAAGTTGCTATCTCTCACAAAATTTCTTCCATAATTTTAAACCAGCTTTGCTTCCTCCTTGCTGAAAGCTCTTTCAGAGCTTTGTCTAAATGTAGTCATAACTAATTTATATCAATTTCATCTGGTACAGTATTTTCATATTCATCATCTGGTTTACCTTCATGTCAGTAAACATCCTGTTTGAACAAACTTAGGACTGACAAGTCAGCAGAATAGAGCTTTTCTCTCCTTGACAGTTCTAGAATGAATCTAGGACCACTGTTTGCCCTGGAAACAGGAAGGACAGATGGAAAGTCCATCATGTCATCTGTAGGGGCACATGACGGGGACACTGATAGCTACCCAGCCACCTCAGTCAGGCCACTCCTTCTGCAGTGTTTACTGCCTAGGAGGTGCAGGATGTTTAGCTCTAAGCTCTTCTTGCACTCGGTGTGCTGAGTCTCACAACAGTGTATGGCACTGGATTATGAACTCGCAGCCTAAGCGATATTTAGAGCAGGTACTCAAACATTTTGTCTGGATGTGTGACAGAACGGTGCATTTGAGGTACAAGATTGCCTAAGGCATCACTGGATCCACAGAGATTTGGACAGATATTGAGATGTATCAACAACAGTACAGTACAATTGAAAAAGCTATCGTTACTTGGAAATGCCACTTCAGGCCTTGATATTCTTTTCTACTTCTCCTCCTAGCAAACTGAACATATAAATAGCAACAGAAATAGCAATCTTTAAAAACAAATAATCTAGATTATCTCAAATATGCTTGAAACACGTTTACCTACTTTCTGAACATAATAACAAGAAATAGAAAATTTCACGTTGTTTGGGTATTGTATTCTATGTAACTGTGTTTGTTAAGAGAGTATTACTAGGGGTGAAAATTCAAGACCTCAAAACTATAAATAACAGAATGAAAATTGCCTACATAAACTTAATTCAGCCTCCTTACTTAAAACTTCACTTGTGAATGTTCTACAAGACCCTACAGCAAAGAATACAAAGGATTACTGGTGGAGCAGAATTTTCTTTTCTCCTTGTTGTTCAACGTACTGCCTCTGACTACATAAAGTGCAGTCCAAGCTGTGTTTTCAAAAAAAAAAAAAAATTCCTCTGTGGAATTTTACTGCTACCTATCATTACGGTATTCCAGGGTTTCACATTAATACATCTCTGTGAGTTGAAGGAATATTATCAGCTCTTAAAGCTGGGAAACTATAGCACAGAGAATAAAGGTATCTACCTCACTTCAGTTCTAAATATGAAGTTCAAAGTACCTAATTTAGACTATTTAGTGCTATGTATCACTCAATCATTTGCAACTATGCATACTTCAGCAGATGAAAGTGCTGTGTCTCAAGTTAGACCCCAAAAAAGAAGACAGACAAATAATGACTCCTTAAAAGCATAGCTTGATTGAGATTTGATGAAAATGCTATGGTAAAAGACAACAGTCCTGTACCATAACCAAGAAAACATCCTTTTATCATTGCACTCCTCTACTAAATCTACTGAATACCTTGAACTGCCACACTTGAAAGATGAGGCAGGAAGTCTAAATATTAAAATACATTCAAAAAACAAATTAATACTTAAAAACAGACCAGGAACTGGAAGACCACCACCACCAAATGCCTTTTCAATAGGTATCTAATCCTGGAAGGCTTTATTGAGCTTCTCCTTTCCCCACTTGGAATTCCTTGAGATGGAGTCTATGCCTACTTTTCTAACAGCCCACAGAAGGACTTATGAAGCAGCAACAATGAAGGGGCAACAGTGTCATTTCTACTACTCTTCCTGAAAATACACATGCAAAGTCATTTAGAAAACAAAGACCTGAAGCAGTAGAACTTAGAGGCCCAAATGAAGGCTGGGACCCAGCTGCAATATGTACTGTCTGAACACATCATGGAAGGAAACTCCACTCTGAAGAAATTTCACTGGCAAGGCAAAGAGAGCAAAAGATAGCAAGGAAACCAAAAGGGACTAGACCAAGCTGTACATCAGATGACTGGCACTTCTGGGAACAGCCCGAGGTTTCCTGAATCCTTGGCTGCTGTTATTGACATCTGGCAAACACTGGGGAGGGGGTGTGTTTGGGTTCTTCTTTTTTTTTTTTTTTTTTTTTAAAGACAAAAAAGCTCATATAGTTAATAAGAGAAATGTTTGATTTGACCAAATATAGAAATGATGTTTTCATTAAAAACACTCAAAACATTCACAACTGTACTCATTTTTTTTTTCAATAGGCAATAAGGAAATTTAGATCCTGTTTTAAGGCTGCAGTGTTAGCTCTGGTCATAATCTCAGCCCTGATAATATAATAAATAACTTTATCATTGCTAATACTAATACGATTTAACATGCATATTAATGTAGAGTAACTATTGTTAAAATTTAGCTTTTAACAAAAATATAAAAATATCGCAAGAACAGCTATCATACACTGATGTTTTAATGGCAACCATTGAAACAATAACTTCTGTATAAGCTCATTCTAGAAATTCATGAACCATAGATAATTGAGAAAGAAAAATCAAAACCTGCCTACAGTGCAAGGAGTGTAAAAGTAAAGAGTTTACATGCAAAAAACCAACTGAGTCAACAAATACTGTGAGAGCACCAAAAAATAGTTTAGCTGAACATGTGTGCTTCTTGTTTATGCAAACTTTTCAGAGAATGTTTTTCATAAAAGAGATGTAGCACTATTCAATGCTCAGTTACTCTGTTTCTGGGGATATGACTTGGCTGCACTATGATCAAGAGTTTAGACTGCTACTGAAGGAGGAAACAATTCTCTCCTGAGGCAGTTATGATTTAAATCTCCTATCAAGGTAGAGAAGTTTGTTTTATCCTTTTTTCGCTGTTATTGGGCGCACATGGCATCCATCAATTTCTTGCTGCACATTTTGCATGCAAACACCAGTAGACAGAAGCATGGTGTTGCAGCTGCAGGACAAATGCATGAAAACATCAGTTCTCAAAGGCCAAACAATGCAAAAAAAAAAATTATGTCTAACAAATCATTAATGCAAACATCTGTAAAATCCATGGTCATCACATGAACATTTCTTCAGAAATGGTAACACATAGATTTGGCAAATTATATTATGATAGGCTGAGGAACAAGAAACAGAATTTCATAACGTACTACTGAATGCTCAGTGAGTTTCAGGTTGCTTTACCTCATTCGAGTCTTTCCATGTTATTATAATAGGAAGTTATTTAGAATTTATCAGGAAGAAGTATATTTTTATTCACTGCTTTTAACAACCCACAAAATTTTTTTTCTGCTTGAGCAGTTGCCCTTTAAAAGCATTCAATATGAATTGATGCTCTTACTCTTGATATATTCGTCAAAGCATATACTAAGTACTCCTAGTGAAACCTTGTCACTGCCCGCCCTCCTCAATTCCCTGTTGAAGTCGAGAGCTTTGTTACTGAATTCAGTGAAGGATTTCATTCTTTCTCATTAGAGGTATTCAGAGACCACAGGCTTTTGTTTGGCAAGACCTAGTTTCCATTTTATCCAAACCATCAGCGCTCAGGGAACAGGCAAGGTCAACTCCCTAATGAATTCTGAGACCAATTTGCGTACCTCTCGGTCAACTACAGAATCATGCTCACTCTACTCTCAGGTATTCTTTAAAGTATTTCTTCTAGATTTTAAGCATTAAGACAGCAGGGAAAATTCTGTTTCCAGCGATCATAGCATAAATGTAAAGGGCCTACATTTATACTAATGAAAAATAAAATATATTCCTCTCTTTGTGACAGGGATACTTACACAGATTCAAAAGCTGCAAAGCTTTTACTCAGCTTATCTAATTGATTACCCTAATTCTTCAAATAACTTGTACCTACAACACAAGCAAAATTGGCTTTTCTGGATAACACAGTTCAAGTACAGTAGTTAGTCATTAAGAAGCATACACGTCAACATCTCTATATACAGCCTGTATCCCAAGTGCTTTGTAAGTGCAATCCTCCAATACTTTGCTCTGCACATGAAAAAAAGTAATTGTGCAATTGTCAAATTTTCCTTGTCTCGAATTTGAGAGCCTTAGCCATTAAGATGGCTCGTCGTCATAGCCTGTTAAGTCACCAAGAGAAACCAGCTGGTTTATACATAGGGTAAATCAGTTAGTGATTTCATAGTCATTTCACTTCCAGAAGTGTCATATATGCAAGTGGGTGAGGCCACCCACATGGTCCAGTGTTGTGGTCTGGTTGCTCTGTTGGAAAAAGCAATATAAAGTCAGTTTTTCTGCTTCTGCCAGTGCATCCAGATGATTTCAATTTGTTAGGATTCCACTAGAGCGGTCAGCATTACTTTGACAAAGCTGTGCCAATGGACAACTCTGCAGTCCTAAAAATTTCAGTATACACTGGGACCAGGCAGAGGTACAGAGCTACCTCCTTTACAATATGTTACCCGTATGGCTTCTTAAATTTGGGTCCATTAGGTAGCTCCCATATATACAAGTGTTTATTATGTGGCTTACACACAATAAACACTTTACTGAGCTCAAGTTTCTAGTGATGGAGTAAGGAGAGATTATGACAATAGCCGTGCCTTAGGGAACCATATATTGAGTTCATTTTTAAATACAGGTCAGGCTCCTGACACTTACAGTAAGACATTAGACTGAACTTGTCCATTAGTAGTCAATTCAGTAAGTGCCAAAAAAAATTTGACACTACAATTTTTATGCTTGTTTCTAAGTAACTTAAATTTCCTACGTAGGACAGCAATACCACAGAGGTCATTCTCTTTTTCAACTTATGTTTGGCAACCCTATCTATAAGTATGAAAAGTCCTTTGGATCATACAAGACTATTTGTTGGATCACAAAAAAGTTTCAGTATTCAAACGGTGCTTCTTGAATTTTCTGATGGAGTTTTACTATGCAGTAAAAGAGAGGAAATAGTCTTGGCACTTCTTACGTTCCTGGTGTTCAGCAAGTTAACCATCAGCGTGAGTCCAACCTCATATTGGCAAGAATCTCATGTTCTCAGAATTTCCATCTACAAGTTTCTATTTCATTAGAGAGATGGTGTGTGGAGAACAAATGGGTTCCCTTTCTAGACATTCAGGCTGTTGTATAGGTTGTTAAATCATCAGAGGAATTAAGTGTTTTGAAAGTATTTGGGACTAAGACTGCAGTCCATAACATGTAAGGAACATCTCTTAGCCACCTGGAAAAGCAAATAACATTGCTGATGTCACTGATTAACTCATTACCTGAAACACAATTTCCAGTTTAGACCCCAAGCAGCAGGTTACTACTTGGAACTGACAGCAGATGTCTTTCCTTTTACTTCCCACCTTGTCCTTCTACCTTCACCAAACTTGTAAAGATGACTTACAGAAAGTGAGATGTTTCTGTAACAAAGTATAATATACAAGTTGAGCACCTGGACAAAGACCATTTCATGACACCCTATTTCCAGCTGTCAGGGAACAAACCCATCAACTAATAGTAACCCAACTGGTAGGCACACACGTATTTTCCTAATTTCTACTAAATTTATGGGCTTCCTGAGCCAACTACGAATTTTATGTTTACAGTACTACTAAAGACTTGGAACATTTTACAGACCTAACACTGAATTGATATTCTACCCAAGTTAATAAAGTCTGACGCATAATATAAGTGGACTTCACTCCCCAGTAACAACTCGACCTATTTAACAACAGGAATCCAGGATCATCTCAATGTCTTTGCATATTTCTTTTGGAAGATATGGACAATAAGTAATTGAGATCACTATGAATTAATTGTTGTATGCAGCAGCAGAAAGGACCAAGCAGATAGCACTTCTCCTTCTGACTCAGCAAATAGCAAGCTGAAGTCCAAACACACTGCTAACAGATAAAGCTGTTACAGTAGTTCAGTCTCATGAGCAGTTAGAAAGTGAAGTTTACAGACTCTATAGCTTCTGTGGCATCTTCCCAAAATTAACTGGGGAAGTCACCGGTTTCAGGATCTGAAATTCTGCCACTTGCAGGAGATATGCAAAGAACAAAACACAAACCCACGTCTTAAATGTAAGAAAATTACAGGCTCCAAAGTCAAAATACTCTCTTTCCAGCACTGTAGCAACCCAAATTGATGAAACTATGCTCCTACCCAATAAATCCAGTATTATCCTTCACATGTATGTAGAAACTAACATGTTCAGATCAAGACACACAAACACACAGCAAGTTCTTCTCAGAGCTGAGGCTGTAACTCCAAGCACCTAACAACTGCAATACACTGCTAAATTCTCTACAGTCCCAAGAGGTTTCTGAAAGGTCCTGAGCACCCGTGTGTTCACAAGAAGGCAAAGGTGTTTGTTCATCCTTTCTGAAGTCATTCAGCACTTATCTAAACTTACTGCATTAAAACTGTTCAGTAAAAAAATGTAAATTGGTAATCTGTTTGTTTCAAATAAATGGACAAAATCAGCAAGGAAAGATTTTTCTGGCAAGTGTTCTCATCTCATTGGAACTAAAGAGCTGCCAGCTGCACAGAAAACCTTAGCTTAAAGAAATATCATTTTGGGAAAACTTAAAACATCCCTATATCCTTTCCACATCTTTATGTGTATTTAAATGAGCTGCAACATACCAAATTTGAACTCTTAAAATAAAAGTCTGAACAATGTAATTTCTATATTTAGCATACTAGTACTCTCGTGCCAAGATTTAGTGTTTGGAATATTTGCTCCATACGTACCACATACATGTTACTACAAGAAGTAACAAATATGTAACATTTGGCATGTTTGTGTTCCAGTCTCAAAACAGGAAAAGTAAATGAGGTATTTTTGTACAAACTAAAAACATACAATGTCTAATAGTAGTACATCCAGGCTTAGCTTAGGAAATGATCTAATTGCTAACACAGGCCATTCTCCCATCTCATGAACACGGGACTTTTTTGAAAGCACTGAATCCCAGCTATTATTTCAGCCAAGCCTGTCTGATCTACTTTATGGCAGCAAGTCATTAGTACAGTGGACTTCACTTCTTTTTGCTCACAGGGGAAAGAAATATTTATCTTTTTAAAGGTCCATCCAACAGTTCCAGTGTTCATACTAACGGAATTAAGTTAGCTTTAGGTGCCATTCAATATCATTCTTTTCAAAGAGGAAAGGAACAAACATTTTAAAGTATCTAGTCTTGACCTAACAGTACCTGTATTTGAAAAAGATTATGAAGGTGCTATGCCAGTGTCTTCAATAAGACATCCTGCAAACTACCCTCTTTTAAGCTTTTGATTTTTCTCTTCCACAGGATGGTGAAGGTTCTCACCAGGGAGTGAAATAAGAACTTACCAGGCAGAAGAATATGAAAAAGCTGTATTCAGATAGTAAACGCAAGAGACTTCAATACCAGCACAGAAAGTGCATCCATCACTAGGATGAAAAGAGAACTGATAAGGACAATTAATCTGTGATTTGTATCCAATAAAAATATAGGTAATAACAGGATAAGAAATTATTGAAAGCATAAAGGAGATGAACTGAATCCAAACGGATCTTAAAAAGAAGATAATAAGTTGTTCAAAGTTGCACCGTTGTCTAAAAGTTACGGCACTGACTACTGCATAATGGAAGGTGCACGTTAAACTTGTTTTTCAAGAATTTTTTAAAAATCAAATCACACAGACTTTATTATCAATACTGTATATTTGGAGCTGATTGAAAAAGTTCTGTGTGATTTCTTGCCGGATACAAATCATATGCCTTGAATAAGGTTTAGCTGGATAGCTCACAAGTCCCCTAGGGAAAATATGCTGTACAGACTACTCCTCGTAAGTGGGGATTAATATCAAATCCCACAGGAAGTCATGCACTGCAGTGTTTGTTTTCATTTCGTTTTATATTTACTGGCAGTTTATAATGTTCTTTCAGATTGTGTTTAACAGACATAACAGCATGACAGATTTTTCAGCACATGTAACATCATGTCTCACTTTTTGGCCATCTGATAATATTTACTAGGTATAATTGTTGTCCGGTGGGTCTTACAAAATTGAAGATGGCATGAACTCAAATTTACCACATGGAATGTGTTCCTTTATAGAATCTTTATGCTTAAAACATTTTCAAAGTTAATATGGTATTGACGTGGCAGCTGCTGCCACTGCTCACCATTAATCTCAGTGCTGATGTTCTCACCCTCAAGCAGTCTTCACTCATTTTTTACTCTTGTTCATCCCGGATATTTTCCCTGTAAACTTACAGCTTAGTTTATACCATTTCTGGCCAGCTCTGCTTACTGTTTTTCTACCTTTGCCCGCATTTTCAGAACTCAGTTTTTCTTCCCCTTCCCATCACCAGCCTTTCATGTGCGATCAGAAAACAACTTCTCATTGATATAACTGAAAAGACTGCTATACAAGACAGTGTTCAGTACATCCCAGCACTAATACTACAAAATAATTTTCCTCTTCATAGCATTCAAATTGGAGGAATTGTGTGAGCTATCTAATCCAGTATTCTGCCATCAGCCAATTTTAGATACTTGTGTTGTTGGCATAAAAACAAACAAATCCAATGGCAAGAAACTTCTCCTAACTATGTAATAGTGCATCTCTGCTAACTTAATCTAAGTAGCATAGGCAAAGGAGAGCAAAGGCGGTGACAGACTCCAGCATATGCTAACATGTCCTTAAGACTTTGCACTACAGTTGCCAGCACAAACTAAGCCTCACATTCCATGGAAGCGCAAAACATGGTAGAAACCTTAAAAAAATTCCTGATCAGTAAGATCATGTGTGAACGTTCCCTGCAGTTCTTCATACCATGACTGCCTGAAAACCTTTGTAATATTTTATTTAATACTTTATCTTTTATTGTAATAGTTTTTATTGCAAATAATAAATCCTTTATGATCACCAGAGTTGGTCATCTAGAGGTTTCTCTCTCGTCAGTGTGGGAAACGCCCATCAAATGCTTCAAATGACGTTGATTAACCAAATTTAAAGGGATAAAGGAGGGAGGCAAGGAGGATGCAAAGGAAACACTGCACCTGTCTCAGCAGTGGTTTACATCTAAAATACTAAATGTTGCCTGTGACCAATCAACATTAGCATTACACGAAAGCCATGTACAGGCAGAGACAGTTTTTATTTGCTCCCTGCAGGTTTGAAGTGGGGGTTGGCTTTTTAACTTTTTTTTTTTTTTTTTTTTTTACAGTTGGATTTTCCAGTAGCAATTGTAACCACAAGCCTTAGGCATTAGAAAACAATTGGATACAGGGTTGAGAAAATACCTCTATTCATCTATACATTGTCAAAAATTATCTTGGTTTGATCCTAGAAAGACAGGTAACAATATTTAAACCTTGAGATTGTTTATGAAGTAATCAGCATTTAATTTGTTCTGTTCAGATTTTAATTATATACCATGTGCCTTCCTGAGAGGACACTTCCAGAAGTATAGCTGTCAGATGGAAATTAATTTGCTAGTGGATGACCACATACTTCATGAATTATACATGAAACTTTGTCTCATGGTGACTGTTGCTAAAAGACTCTTTCATCACTCTTATGTTTAAACAAACCACAATAGTTTTTAAATAAGTCTGTTCAGCAGTAAGGAGATCATGATAAAGTGCTAAGAATGGCTTCTAAACTAGTATTTGAGGCACTTTTCATATTGATGTGTTTCCCTGCAATTTGGGTCATGTTCCTCTACTCTCAGTTGTTAGCAGAATGATGGGCAGACCGTGGCATTCACTTTCAAATACAACATTGATAGCTGGATTTACATTTATTTTTAAGACTATGCTTTTACAAACAAGCCTTAGATTTCAGACATAATTCTGTTATTCAAATGGGAGAAGAGTTTGATAGCTATGCTAATCACTTTTATCTGAGAAAACATAACTAATAGCTTGGTTTACATTTGCCTGCATTTACGAGCATAATTTTAGCACATAATTTTATTGCACTATAAAACATAATACTGCATTAGTCTGCTCTTAAAAAAAAGTTACCTTAGAGTGATTTGCACTTAAACCTTCACACTACATTTAAATAACAGTATCATTTTAAAGTTTTGACCTTTAAAATTAAAAAAATAATATTGTATAACATTTAATCCTACAAGGCTATTTTCCATGGAGATAATATTCAGTGAATGTATTTAAGGTAGTCATAGCCACAGGACTGTTTTCAGTCAGTTATACTCATGTATAAATTGGACTGAAGAAAGATAATTCGTTCTTACATCACATCAAAAGAATCTCTTAAAGTTCTCCATTGCTGTATACATTAACAAATTATGTGGAAGAGGAATGATCCACACAATATTTTCTTTTAATTCAGTGTTTTCAGCACTGGAAACTGTAAAGGAAAGAATGCCTTATATTTTAAGAGGGTCAGTTATTACTTTCAGTGGCACATAACTGTAAATATCCTCAAAAGAGCTCCATTTTGTAGTATTGTACTTAACATTTCCTCTTGGAATAGTCATAGCTAATAACGATATGACAACTGTTTTCCCAGACACAACTATGCCAGTGGACACAGTATAGCGATCTTATTTTTAATAATACTTTGCACATACACAGCACATTTCATCTCAGAATTTGAAAACACATTTACAAATTTAACCTTACCGTTCCCTTGGGGCCAAAAAAGGCAAGGTACAGAAATGCGAGACTCCCTGTGATACCAAGAAACCATCTATGACAGAACCTGGATTTGCATGCAGCTCTCATTTTCCAGCTAGTCAAAGACCTCTTCTAAGAAAGCTCTTAAAGAGTCGACTGGTCTTGCAATTCCCCACAGCATCTAATACATTTTATCCCTCACCAAGCCTCTTCTCCCCCACAATGGGTTTTCTTCTGCAGTACAGATTATTATCAAATTAATATCCCTGTTCCTAGAAACACATATCCGGAAAGTTAACCTTAGCTATATGAGCAAGTCCACATACTTTGTATCTTAAAGGTAAGCACAGAGGATATCTTGTCCTCCCTAATATTACAGAAAAAATGTTTTGAAATGGCTTTCTTGATTACTGATGGCAAATTAAATTATAGTACTAAGCTACATTTTCGGTACTTGGTTTGATATGGTTTTTTAATTTGTTCTTTGATTTTACAGGATCTTGATGCTTGTAGAACACTTCATATCCTATACTGTATTAACTGTACTACCAATATGGCCTGATTATAGAGTTATTCCATGACATTTACAGACTGGAAAAATTCATTACAAACCAAAGACTTTCAGTTTCTAGGTCTGAGTCTTAACATTGTCCTCAATGGGCATTATCTATTTATCACTCTCAAATAGCTTTTACATATGAACTTGTAATGGGGACCACAAGCGTAATAAATTACCTTAGCGCTGACCAATACTTTGAGAGGTCACATGTCAGTGCTCCAAATAACTGAAGTTTCACCCTCATATTCACCTAAGAAAATAAAATTCTATTCTATGAACACAAAAGATGAAGATGAGGCATGAGCTTATAAAAGACTGGCAGCAAGACTGCACCAGAAGTCTGCATCAGATTTGAGAGCGAAGTCTCAACTAAAGCGAAGATTCCAGAAACACTCATCTTTGGGAGTGGGGCGGTGCATTTGTCCATTTAATTTGTTGGGTTTTTTTTCCCAAGTGATCTCCTAGATTCACTCTCGTGTAAGATTTTTATCACTTAAAATATTCAGACTCTTTAAGATAATAAAACCAGCATGTTTTCTGTCACACTGATTTTCTCCTAGACTCAATTTTGTAACTGCGATAAAAACTTTCAGAAACTCTGAACTTCAAAATGTATGCATTGATAGACCTTGAACATAACAGCATGATATAATATCAACAGGATAATATCTAGCTAAGTAGCTGTTCACTTAGCAGTTAATAGTTCATTCATTTCTAGAAGAACTAGGTTCATGTCCAGATGATGATGAAGCTTCCAGTCAGAGAAAAGTGAATAGCAGCTGGAGCATACTAAGAATGTAAGAAAATTAGAGAAAAAGGAAATTGGGAAAGCCATTTTGTCCATGATGGGGCATCTAATTATTTCCTAAATGGGAAAATGCTTTTGCCTTACCTGGTCGGCTATGTGTACATTCAGCTTGAAAAATGCTTCCTGACATCTGCTCTGAATTTTCATCCTATTTCCATGTATGCTTCTTTGTCCTGTCATTTGTGTCAGCCTGCAAACAACAACATGAAATGACACATTCTAATCACTCGAATATTGAAAGTTGTCCTTTTTCTTTCTTTTTTTTTTTTTTTTAAATAAAAGGTTTTGATCACATACTGTTTCCTACATCTCAGTTAAGTGTCTTCTAATTGCTGTCATGTCACAAAGTTCAATAACACAGAACCAAACAGAGGTTTCTAACTGAAAAAATACGGGTTGCAAGACACAAAGAATAAAATTCTGATTTCCAGAGTGGAAATGGGCCTCATTGGAAACACTGATTATGCTCCCCTTTCCACCAGAGAAAGCACTTTCTTGTATGAATGCTTATTTGTGGGTCTGTCTTGCATTTCTGAAGTGCCTGTTGCTATTATTATTATCACTTCTTTGGCACTGACACAAAAATAGGTAGGATTCCAAATATAGGTCATTTCTGTGACAAAAAATATAAGGTGTGCAAAGTTGCCAGTCTGTTTTGAAGACACTCTTGAGCCTCTCTTGTCAGATGTGCCATAAACAGAGCAAGGCTCAAATATCCAGACCATCTTCCCAGGCTCAGGCGATTAGATTTGCAGTCCATGCTAACATATGGATAATGGAAGTCAATAGCCACATTCTCATACGAAAACAAGGTTTAAACGAGAAAGTACTTTTACTGAGTTGAGACTGGGATGTAGGTCAGCTTGCTGTAACATTTAATGAAGAAACTCACAATAAACCTGCTGAAGCTTGACTAAAGTCAGGGTTTGGTTCTTGTTTTTCTTTTTTCCCCCTTCACAAAAAGGCTAAATAAACTTAACATGAAACCTGGTGACTAATACCAATTTCAGATAATCTACTTGGTTGCAAAGTAATCATTAAAACATTTATATTGTTCTCTGATATAAGCCTATACAGTATATGCTATTTGCTAATCTCACAAGTTAAATCCACATAAGCATCTCTAGGCCTGATTTAATGAAAAGTAAGTTTCACACACAGTATATAAATTATCTTCTGCCCAGTAGCTGACAGCATCATTATTTTACTTCCCACAAATGAAATATGGGTATCTGGAAGGTTTATTTTTTTTAATCTGCAAGAAATCCAATATAATGTTTGTAGCTGGAATTTTAATCCAGCATAATGATAGCTATCTCTGTGCTGCTCTGCTGCACTGAGAAGTATATCTGAAGCAGGCTTAGAGTTCTCTTTTCATCTTTTCCTTGCATCCTCTCCAACTGCAAGTTTTAGGCCCTAATCCTGAGGAAAGATTTGTGCTGACTGATCTCTTCACCCTCATATAAAGCCCCACAGAGGTCCACAGAGCTTTATTCTCCAGTGTGAGTTGATTACTGAAGAAAGCCATAGTGAGGGTTTTTCTCCTCTACCAGAACTGGTCCATGTTTTCCAGTAAGTTCAGCAAACTCGCAGGTTTTCCTTTACTGCTACTTCAGACCTGACAGAAATTAGTTTATTCTTAAATGTCAGGTATAAAATGATCACCACTGCAAGAAATGTCCTATGTCTGTTGCTGCAGAGTTGGCAAGATGCATTATGGAATTATTTCTTCTGTAGCAAGAGTCCACAGAAGTTTAACCACACAGCTGCAGGCCCCATCTGATGATCTGATCTACTGTGGTTAAAAGTATATTTTTCTAAATACATGAAGACATTAAGACTCAAAGACTTGAAGGCTTTTTGGTTTGTTTCTTTTTAATACCTGGTATAGGGCATCCTTCGTCAAGTTTGTGCAGCCAGAACTGGTGATGCAGAAAGACATATGATCAGAAAGCAAAGAAGGAAGGTCAACTCATGAGCTGATTTCCAAGAGCAGCTAAGGTGTGTCACAATGTGTTCATTTCAAAACTAGGTAGGCTTTACCTAAACTATCTGAACTGCTTAGGTGGTACTAAAATCCACTGCAATTTCCGATCATTTAAAGACAGCCTGTTTATTTAACTTCATCTTATTTCAACACATTGCTAAACAGCATGGACAAAGCATGGTTTAGACTCAGCTCTAAATGGAAATTAACATTTCAATTTTTTAGTTTGATCCAAAGCCTACTGAATTCAGTAGGTTTTGGATCAGGTCCTATAAAATTTAATTTTCTTTTTTTCTTCACTCTATCACATTTTTTGAATAGTCTTTTAGTGGTTCATTCAGGAAGGAGCCATTTTTTTCATCAGAAGAAAGGACAAAGGAAACAGTTTCATTAACTGCAAAATCAGTGTAAGTCTTTGATGCAGGCAGCCTTCACTGTTGTCATGAATTTACACATTTACAGAGTACAGTCCCCAGAGAACAAAAATAAAAAGTGTCTAAGTTGCTGCTGAGTTAGGGCCTTTGTCATAAAAGTAATACTGTGAAAAATTTAGTCTGTAGGTAACAATGAAAAGTTAATACAAATGGTCATTGACTTCATTGTAAAACTCTTTGACAACAACTTTTCCAGACTCATGTTAAGCCTTGAGAGAGAAACATTTCAGTACAGAACCATTTAATCATTTATATGAATGAAAATGAGTGCAAACAGAATGCTGAGATGGCTTTAAGATCACCTCTTTTTTCTTGTACGGAATACCCACTATAATTACATTTTGCTTGTCAGTTCATAAATTTTGCTTATTGCAAAATGGGCATTATTGATTGCTTTTTAAAAGTACTAAAACTAAGCTAAGAGCAGTAGATCTCTCAGCAAATTCAAAACATACTATCTTCCAAACTAATCACTGGCAAAGGGACTGTGGAAAAGCTATCCAAGTTTATTGTAAGCCTAATGCAAAAAATTGAAGTTACCATGAGTTTTAGGTTAGTAACTTGGCTTTGAGTTTAGCATGTTTTAAGCCACAATGAAAAAAAAGATAAACTTATTTGGCAAAGCCAGACACTTTTAAAGCCAACATCCTGTAATTGTTTCCTCATTTGGCCTGCCAGCTTAAACAAGAAGAAAAAAGAAAAGAGAAAAAAAAGAAAAAAGGAAGGGGGGAAAAAGAAAAAAGACGACAGAGAGGAAAAGAAAGGGGAAACAAGAGGGGAAGGAAAACAGAAAAATGGCAAAAAGATTTTGAGAAAGAAGGGGGGGGGAACAAAGAAATCAAGGTATTTGTCTCGATTGTAGTAAATGAATATAGAAGTAATCTATTTGCTCCTTCTGTTCCCCTCTTAGATTGCATTCAACAAAATGAGATGAAGGAAACTCGCCAGTCTTGTGGGAAAAAGCCTGAATTTAAAATTTTCGTGGTTTCAATTAACACAAACAGTGGATATTCTAACACAGTTGGCCCTAGCAATGCAAAAGAGCCAAAGTGATAGCAGGCAGCATAAGAGGACTGGACTCTGAGATCAGTTGATTAAACATCTCCAAGTGAGATTAATACACACTGGGAATATCCTTATTTAGAACCAGTAAGAAATAAAAGTGATCAGAAAGGATTTACAGCTGCCATTCTCATTAAAATAAGGTTAGAGGCTGACAGCTACAAATAGTTATAGGAGTGAGAGGGGAAATCTTACAAAGAAGAAATTAACAATGTTCGCTATTGGATTAAATCTAAACAACCTCTGAGCATACTGAAGCTTTTACTACTTTTACTGCTGTATTGTTGCCAGTCCTGAATTAATACTGAAAAACAAGCCATGAGGTAGCTACTGATCTGGCTGGGAAACAATGTCCTATTCAAAGTTAATATCTGCTCTAAGTATCAAGCAACAAAATTAACTGTCCTCTGTAAAGAGGTGGGAAGAGAGAACACTTATGTCAAAGTCAAGAAGGGAAAGTAATTTTGCATTAACCTAAGAAGTTAACAAAATAGAATACATAAAAGTATTTTTAAAGTGGAAATAATGTAAGAACTTTCTAAATATCTTAACAGAGCACTTGGCTACACTTGGATTTAGGAAGCAATATTTTACCCACAGTAGTAAATTTTTTTACAGCTTTAAATCCAAAGACAGGGCTGTACTCCATCAAGAAATGACAACAGCAAGCTTAATGCCACTGTGAAAGTACCAAATGAAATTTGGCAGTATTCAGAAAATGGCCAGATAATAAGGCTGTGACTCAACAGGTACAATGAGAGCAGCTGTGTTCTGAACAGTTGCTTTTATGAAGCCATTGATACACGGTCCTAGTGTCAGATGAGTGACAGCTGGAAAAGCCTTTGGTCACCAAGCTTTAGAGACACCAGAGCAAATTCTATGCAATTATTTGTGAAATCTACTGCAAGAGCAAAATGCATGCAAAATGCCTTTGTGGCAGCAGTCGGGGAAGAAAAGGAAAAGAATAAAAAAAGGAAGACGTGGGCTCACACTACTGTCCCTTGCACTGTTCTGGTAGTCTAAAGAGAGTACCAAGGTACCCTTACAAGGCAACAGATAACTGTGTAATAAAGGTAAATGATCTGCTGATACACCAGAACCAGAAATAAACTGTCCATATTTTTCCACATTAGCACACCATCCAGCCAATCTGTCCTAATTGCAGTAGTTCTCTGGTTATGTTTTGTGTAGACATGTTCACCTGCCTACAGCTGTCACATCTCATGACTGTGCCCAAGTCAGTACACTCCAGGAGACTCTAGGCTATGTATACTCACAGGGTTCTTAGTTGCTTAGATCACAGCAGAGGGGTGTGGCTTTTTACTTGAGGACAGTATAGGATTATTTATTGTATACAGAGATGAATCTTGTTACAGTTTCATTGTTACTAGCTTGGTTAAAGTATATTCATACAGTTAAATACTTAATGTGAAGTCAGAACATTAATTCTGTGGTGTACATAGGATCTTATGCCATTCTCAAATTATATTATTAACAAAGATTGTCTGTTCTTTAACTGTGTTGAAAACCCAAAATATTTTTAATGTCAGCCACAACATCGTTCAAAACACTTTTCTGACACACGTTTATGAGGTTTTATATGCTACTTTGTGTTCCAATAGAGTTAAGAGAATCAGCTATGTTACATTTAATTACGAATTATTAATTACCTCAGAGGACTCATCTGTGCAAAAGTTTATCTCCTGAGTAAATCCCACAAAGTGTATCAAGGAAGGAAATACCAGGTCACACTAATATGTTTAATAACTTTGACTAAAAAAAAGTACAAATATGTGATGGTAAAAAAAACCTGAAAGCTAGAAAATAACTCACTTCACAAAAGGAAAGATCCACTTCCTCTATTTTGAGGATCTTCTTGATAAAGAAGTCTCTTCTTAATTGAGAAGATAGTTGACTAGATGAAAATCTAGGCAGTGGCCTCTGGATAAGCAGAACAGAACATGCGGGAATTTGTTAAGTTTGTGGGGTTTTATCACTGAGCTTTTAAGTCAGAAGTCAAAAATGGAAATCCTATTCTTCAAGAAGGTAGAGTATGGACAAGAAGTAACAATAGCAAACACCATGCCAGAAAGAGAGTGTGATGTCATCAAGATGTCTAGGAAGGCTTGGAGGATTTCCCATGGAACAAGATTGAATTCTAAGACTCAAAACATTTTGTAAAAAATCCATGGTAACCCCCAAGCAGAACTAAAAATCTAGTAAATTGATGAGAAAGGGATTCAGCTTGGCAGTAATGGCAACTCTATTGCCCTGCTAGTAAAACAGAAATAAAAATATTTACAGGGAAAAAGATAATTACTAGAATGCATGTTTTGACAGTTTGCTGCAACACTTTAAAGCAGTCAGGCTATTCTGCTGGGAAATAGCGTTCCATTGAAAAGGAATCACAGTGTGCCACCATGACAAAATCTCTGAACTTTCTGGGAAGATAGTAGTTTTGCTATTTCAGGGGGTGTTGAACTGAATTCCCACAAACTGGAGTGCAAGTTCTGCTTGGAGCAGAACACACAGATAACAAGGCTCAGTTCTTGGGCTGGTGAAAGGCTGTTCAACTTGGCAGATTATGTTAACAGCTTCTGTGCTGGGAGTCTGGCAAAAGGCTTTAGGGAAACTGTCTCTCTGCTTTCATTGATATTTTATATATGTTATAGATACACAGAGAATGCTGTATGTATTAGCCTGTAATTTTCTATCACAATCATGGTCATCACACTATGTACGTGAGTAGTCATGGCTAAAAAGGCATATTTCAGATCTTACTGAATAGTCTCCATTCTTACATTCTGGCAAGGAGATCTGAGGAACGTTACCTTACAATGTTACTCAGTCTTCCTTTTCATACAGCAGATACCACTTCCAGTGCAAATACATGTGCTTACAAGTTTAACGTTAGCTGTCAGTAGGCACTCAAGCCTGAAAAGTTAACATTTGCTTTCTATCGGGATTCACGTGACCAGTGCTCAGTGGCTTGAGTGCTAGAGAAAAGCAAGCACAGAAGGACCTCAACACCAGAGTAATAAAGCTTTTAAATTTACAATAAAGCTTTACAGATGTTTTGGCATCTCCCCAATACAATTTAAAGAGAATAACAACAAAACCAAGCAAATAGGCAGGTAGTTAACTAATTAGAAATGTTTTTCAGTTGCACCTCAGTTCAAAGCTTACTCATCTGGTAGCTGACTGAAAGCCAGAAATAGCTGATGTTGCATACTGTGATACTGAGGACATTGCTCAGTAGCAGTCTGCCTAGAAAATCTGGAAGGATCCAAGGCTGGTTTGATTATTGTTTACAACAGCAAAATTTCAGGAGTATATAAAAAAACCTGGGTAATCCAACGTGGATTCAAAAGTTTGCTTCCATCATTCACAAATATATCCAGTATCAGATACGATCTAACATTTAAGACACAGAACCCTAATAAATCCCCACCTTGAACCAGCTTTGCTTTTCAATTGCTTAGAACTTTTTATATTGCAAACTACTGAAAAAAGTTTTAACTTCTCAAACTGAATGTAAGAAGTTTTCAAAGTTCTAAAATATTCCAAATTCAAGAAGACATTCCAGGTTAGCCTGGTAGCTAAATGTGAAATGCAGGACTGTGAGCTGACTACAAGTACTCAACTGGAAGTCTGAGAAGTTACAGCGAATAGAGCTCTATAAACACTACCTCAGTAGCAGTCAGAAAAGGTCATGAAAGGTTAAGAATGTTGGAGGTGAACAGGTAGTGGTCAACGCTTCAAAGAGTAATAATGGCAGCTAGTTATCAGGAGTGTTCCCCAGGGGCTACTACTTGGGCAGCATTGTTTAGCATCTTTATCAGAAACTAACTCTAAAACAGAGCACACCCTCACCAGCTTCCCAAACAACACAACACTGGGGGCAGTAGTTGATATGATGGAAGGCATCCATTCAGGGACACCTCAAAAAGCTCAAGGAACGGGCCAACATGAGCCTCATCAACGTGAAAGACTAATTCTGGAAGAAATACCCCATGTAAAAATTCAGGCTGGGAACCATTTGACTAGAAATCAACTCTGAAGAAAGGGAATTGGGGGTCTAGTTTAAATGAGTTCCCGTGGCAAAGAAGGTCAGCCACCTACTGGTCTGCATTTGCAAGAACACAGCCAGCAGGTCAATCCTGAGAAGCTAGACCTGGAGTACTGTGTCCAGTTTTTGGCACTCCAGTAAAAGAGAGATTAACAAACTTCTGAGAGTGCAGAAGAAGGGCCCTAACACAGTTAGGAGCTGGAGCAAATGATATAGAAGAGGCTGAAGGAACAGTATTGAGCGAGAGGAGAAGGCTAGGGTGGGATATAATTGCAGACTTCCATTACTTAAAAACAGGTCATAGACAAGACGGAATCAAACTCTTCAAAGAGCAAAAGAAGGAGATTAAATAATTACCAGTTGCAACAATGAAAATTAATGTTAGATATGAAGAAAAAAAAATAAGGCATCAGTTGCAGTTAAGCACTGGAACAGGCACCTGAAGTGCCTGGGGAATCTCAGGAAATTTTCACAACTCAGGTGGATAAGAGCTGAACAACCTGATCCAGCTTTGAAGTTAGCCCAGCCTTGGGCAGGAAGGTGGACTGGATTACTCCAGATGTCCCTTCCAACCTAAGTTTTTCTGCAATTATATGAACTAGGACGAAAAGACAAGTGACCACATTAAAAATTTCATTACTCACCATATAAATTATCTACTTATTACTCAATTACAGTGTGCTGTTTGGCTCCCAATCTCAGAAAGGATATTTTGAACTAGAAATAGTTCCTTCCACATAGAAAGTGACTAATTACGTTAGGACCCTTCAGCCTGAAAGAGGGTTTAGAAGGTAGTATGATAAGGTTACAACATCATGAGTGGCATGAAAAAAAAAAGTGGACAGGAATAATTTGTTAATTTTTTCCTAATACAAGTACGAAGGACTACCAAACAAAGCTAGACAAACAACATCTAAAAACCAAAACAAAACAAAAGCTGCTTCTTCATACAATGGATGGTAGGCCAGTTGAATGTTTTTCAAGCAAGGGCACATCAGCACCTTGCACTTGAAGAAAGAAATACACTGCAAGTTACTGAACAAACACACAACATAAGGCTCAGGAATTCTAAGCTGAAAAATAGAGGCTAGGAGAAAGCTGTGTTAGAAATATCATACATGTTTTTCCTGCTCTTATTCTATGCTGGGGCTTATTACCACTGAATAAAGCATACTAGACTAGACAGATCCTTGGCCTTAATCAGTGCTGTCATTCTTATGATAATATCTTGCAAGGTTCCTAACACTGTGTTGGCCATCCAATTATAGCTCTGCAACTTTTCAGTTTTAGTCATCACTAAAAAGAACGATCTTCATATGACAGGGAGAGACCTTTGAGTTCTTTATGAGAGATTCCAGTAACAGACACATGCATGGCAGCAGGATATCTTACAAGGAACCTATGAAACAGGTAGTATTTTGGTACCACATTCTGTGATATCAGACTATACCATTTATTTAGATAAATATTTTTTATGACAGAATTACATACAGAAAAGAATGTGAAACACCAGAAGATGCAGCCACATGAGTAAGTTTGATAGATATGCTGATTTATGAGAGATATCTGAGCCATGGTTTAGATCAATAAACCAACCACTGATTTATAGTAGATACTTTGCCACAGCAGTAAAAGTTACAATAGAGTGCATACCCAAAAAACCTTGTAGATAGATGATGAAACACAATTAAATACATGAAGTCAAAAAGATCATGAGTACTGAATGAATGCAAAACTAGAGCTCATGCCAGTTGTGTTAATATACAACTGTTGCCACTTTTATTTTACATTATAGGGTGATCAGGCAAAGTTGTTTGTTATAGATGAATAGAGTTGATTATCGTTGATTACAAATGTACTAATTAACTCAGTTTTATTTGTTCCAAAACTCTATTAATAATCAATTCCGAAAGATTTGGGCAGCCATGTGCAATTTGACATAGTTTTAATCACGATCAGAGGAAAATGTAGCAAACCCTTCAGAGAATAATGAAGAGACAGGGAAAAAAACAAAAACACAAAAAAACCAAATCTTTGGCAGAGAACAGTGTACCTAAAATAGGCCACTTTTCAATCTAAACAGCTTGCTAATCACCTTAACTATCCTGACAGTTTAGACAATGAGGATTTAGAGTTCAGCCCATAAAACAATGTTTAAATGAGAGGTGCAAAATTGTGCCAGAGCTCTTTTACATATGAGCCAGTGAGGCCGTGCTTGTGCTTTGTAGAAAAAAATATTAAAAACTTGCCCAGATGTATACTGTTCTGGTTTAAATGAGCAACAGTTGACATTGAGAATTAATCATAAGTCTGGAAACACCTTTTCTTTATCCGTAAGACCAACAACATAGGCACAATCGGGAGTTAAACAGGGAATTATAACTTTGCTGTTATATAGTAGTTAGGGTTATGCCAGGATTTACTTTTCAAACACTCATGAGCCAGAGACTTACAACAGAGCCATAAACATTATCTCTAACCTGAGACTAAGTTCTATCTTGAGATCTCCTCTCTTTCACCATTTCTGGACAAACACGCAGACAAACTGCTCAGTTATGCATGTCTGAAGAGAAGAAAGTTTGTTGCACTGAAAAGCTTTTAAAGATTTTTATCTTGGAAAAAAAAAAATAGTTCTGGCATGAAGAACGGCCCTTGGCAAGACATTAGTCCATAGTCTGCTCTACTATCTGTTAGCATTTCCAAAGAGAAGCAAACAGTCTAGTCAAGCTACTGAGATTTCTACAATTGCCATAACATTTTCCTCTCAAATCTTCCAGGGTGATTTCACAATCCAGGGTAGACATAGTAATTTATTACTCTCAAAAATGACTTGTTTTTTTCTGCACTAGGCCTTCTGAAGTCAACTCTGCTTCTGCAGTACATTGGAAAAACAAAGCACAATTAAATAAAACACCATGCAATATCCTCTCATCTCTCAGTCACCTACAGGATCATATTCTCAATCTGACGACCTCTATTTAAAGTATATCTTCTTTAATAGAATCACATCAAAACAAAAGCAGGTACACAAGAGACAGTAGTTGCAGCTGATGCTAAGCTATCAATGGGACACAAGACTGAAGAATCTTGCTAATCAAACAGCAAGAGAGAGATCCAATGCCCAGTGAACTTGACGGGTAAAATGTGGAAGATATGGAAGGCATGGAAACCTGTGTCTACTAGACAACTTACAAAGTTACCCGTGTTTAATAATGAAAGTAACTTATGGTATGGAGTAGGCTGCTTGTGTAAGAGACCTCACTAAGTCTGCCTGTCCTTTCACATGTCTAGCCTCTCCCTAATAAACCATGCCCCTTCATCAACTTCCTTGATTCACCGCTGAGAGGAAAATTATTTATTAGACAAGGGAACACAAGTCCCTGACATTCTACTTGTCATGTCATTGTCCTTAATGTATAGGATCATGGGGCTTGGGGAAAGACCTTTGAAATCAGTGAACCCATTCACATTCTTAAGATCAACTATGCAGGCACTTTACTGTACAGGGCCATATTACCTGGCACCTTGGAAGAGTAAGCCTGTTTGTCAGAAGCTGCTTTTCCCCTTCGGCCACAGAAGAGTGAAGCAAAATAATATAGAGCATGTAAGATGACAAAAGATGCTCTGAGTTAACTAGAAAAATGTACCTAGGCTCATGTGTTACGCTTTCAGAAAACACAAACACAAGGTGAAAGCATATTTAGGAAAGAGGTGAGGAATAGATATTCTAAGACATTTCCCCTTCATCTCCAACTGCTATGCCTATGAACCAACTCAACTTCATTTATGTTCTTTAGAACAGCAACCAGAAGCCCTGCAGGTCCCAAAATTTCCACAGAAGGAAGCAGATGACATTTCCAATTACTTTCTTTGAAAGCCGGATTATCTTTCCCTTTTAGTAATCACTGATGTGGGCAGCCCTTGAACTTTCTAGGATGTGCTAGAAAAAACTCTGCTGCATCTTCATCAAAATTACAGCAAGAAGCATGGCTAAAGAAAACAGGAATCTTTGCTTTTGTTGTCATCATTACTCTGTGCCTTTTCACATGAGAGGACAGCACAGATGCTTGTGTGACCTCCACTGGCTCACAGACTTGCTGGCCTGAATCTTTTTCCCAGCCTACAGATGCTAGTCCCTTTCAGTTACACTCAGTGTCACAGTAATTCTGAGCAGTTGATAGTATGTCCAGCCAGCCCTGCAATTTCTGACAATCATTTAAAAACTCATAAACAAACCAATGTGTGTTTATTGTGTACCCAGTATTAATGGGCTCTGAATTTCATTCGGCCTCCATGAACTATAATAAACAGTAGGAACAAACAGCAACCATCAATGCAAAGCTACAGACACTAAAGAGGAAATTTGAGATAGAAGCCAAATAGGTGCCAAATATCATTCAGACATGAAAGCGGAACTGGTCATCCCTGTATGGATCAGAGCCTAACCACCCCCAAAATGTAGATGTCACAGAGTTGGAACGCTGCTGTCTAATTCAACAGAGAACAGCTTAAAACTGGAAAAGAGAAAGAACACTGTGCCAAAAGTGACTGCAGGGCAGTTTAGACAAGCAAATGTAATCACTCGTAAATCCAGCTGGAATACCAGGATAAAATGCTTTAGTATTTGTAAAGAATGCCACAGGATCCACAGAGTTCCATTAAAGGCCCTGTTTCACATGCATCCATCACCATATAGAAATGCAGTGAAGAAATGCACACGTAATTAATTGCAACCACTCATTTCAGTGATTTAGATAACAAAACATTTACGTGAAAAACTACCAAATGTACAAACTTATGAGTGCATAATCTTTTACTGAAGATTTGGCTAATCATTGTACCAATGGTTATTGTTAGAATCATACATCTTTCCTATGTAATCTTTCCTTGTACTTTGAATTTCAAAGTTGCTGACAGACTATTCCATGCAAATTTGGAAATTAAATAACAATTTTTTTTGTTTTTATAAAAATAAAAAAACAGTCAAATAAACCATCTGATCTCTCCTACCCTCAATAATGGTTTATTATACATCCTACCCTCAGTAATGGTTTATTATACATCCTTGTCTAGCATAAAATAATTCTGCGAAAAATAAACCAAGCATGAATCTTATTTGGGTTACAGAAAGGTCTGAATCATTTATAACTGAATTAATTGCTAGAAAGGCTTATGAGCAGACAATTAGTAATATTTGTATTTGGATCTGCCAGTTGGCCCAGAACTGAAACTGAATATTAGTTTCGGCATAAAGACTGTAGTGTTCACAGATAAAAGACATTCAATCAAAATCAAGAATATCCTTGAGAATTAATGTCTTGAATGGAACATGCCTGATAACAGGCCAGATAATTCTATTAGCCAAAACTGACTAAGAAATTTCCCAACTGCTGATTCAAAACCTGATTCTGCATTCCTCATACAACATCCTGAAGTCTTGATTTTTGGCTGCACTCTCCATAAAGTCCTGAAAGAGTGGGAGGAAAGAATAGTGCCACAGATGAAATCTATACAAATGCCAGCCAACTGTTCACTTGTGTCCACTAGACTTCTATGTGCCTTTTGAGGACTTTCCCCACTTGGTGTTTCACTTTTCCACAAGCAGTAAATGAGTTTCAAACTAATTTGAATTACCTTGAGAACTTTAAGTAAATTCTGCAAAAAACCAGGTACCAAAGCAATACAGCAATGCACTGCATCTGATAACCTGCAGAAGGTTATCCTTTCAGACACTGTTAAGGAAACACACAGATGCAGTCATCACTGCTTACAAGATGGGAACATGGGCTAG
The DNA here is from genome assembly GCF_000699245.1 of Pterocles gutturalis. Lineage (NCBI taxonomy): Eukaryota > Metazoa > Chordata > Aves > Pterocliformes > Pteroclidae > Pterocles > Pterocles gutturalis. The sequence goes on along the minus strand of NW_010105377.1, from coordinate 14,535 downwards.
GATGTGGCTATTCCACAGAAAATGGCTTCCAGGGAGACAGAATCACTCTCTTCAGTTATAATTCTTTCCTTCGCATCCTCTTGTCAAGCTCAATGTAGCCCAGCAGAATGGGACACCAGAGGAAATGCTGCAATTTCTGGAAAAGGAATGTAGTTTTGAGCTTCTTCTATGACTGAGCAAAGACTGCTCCCTAGGAACCTTATACTTCCTTTCATTTGTCATCCTCCCATCATCCAAGTCTCACAAGACTGAGCCCAAAATAATCTACAAGGACTTTTGCAAAGCATTTGACACTGTCCAGCACGACATCCTTTTCTCTAAATTGGAGAGGCATGGATTTGACAGAAGGACCACTGGACGGATAAGGAATTGGCTGGGACAGGTGTTTTTTTGTCAGAGACACGGACAGTGGGACTGAGTGCACCCTCAGCAAGTTTGCTGATGACACCAAGCTGTGTGGCGTGGTGACACGCTGGAGGGAAGGGATGCCATCCAGAGGGACCTGGACAGGCTGGAGAGGTGGGCCTATGCAAACCTCATGAAGTTCATCAAGGCCAAGTGCAAGGTCCCACATGTGGGTCGAGGCAATCCCGAGCACAAATACAGGCTGGGTGGAGAATGGATTGAGAGCAGCCCTGAAGAGAAGGCCTGGGGGTGCTGGTTGATGAGAAGCTGAACATGAGCGAGCAATGTGTGCTTGCAGCCCAGAAAGCCAACTGTATCCCCAGCTGCACCAAAAGAAGCGTGACCAGCAGGTCGAGGGAGGCGATTCTCCCCCTCTGCTCTGCTCTCATGAGACCCCACCTGGAGTACTGCATCCAGCTGTGGAATCCACAGCACAGGAAAGACATGGGCCTGTTGGAATGGGTCTAGAGGAGGGCCAAAAAAATTATCAGAGTGCTGGAGCACCTCAGAGTTGGGGTTATTTAGCCTGGAGAAGAGAAGTCTCCGGGAAGACCTCAGAGCAGCCTTCCAGTACTTAAAGTGAGCCTACAAGAAAGATGAAAGATGAGGAGGCAGTCTTTATCAGGGAGTGTAGTGATAGGATGAGGGGTAACATTTTTCAGCTGAAAGAGGGGAGATTTAGATTAGATATTAGGAAGAAATTTTTTACTGTGAGGGTGAGGTGAGAAACAGTGTCCCAGGTTGCCCAGAGAAGCTGTGGATGCCCCATCGCTGGAGGGGTTCAAGGCCAGGCCGGATGAGGCTTTGAGCAACCTGGGCTAGTGGGAGGTGTCCCTGCCCATGGCAAATGAGATGGAACTCAATGATCTTTAAGGTCCCTTCCAACCCAAACTATTCTATGATTCTATGAAAATTAAAATATGAGAAGAGGAATAAAGAGATAGAGAAACACAGAAAGAAGCTACCACAAGATAAAAGGGAAAGAATAAACATTGACAAAAGCATTCAGTACAATCAGAAACTTGTGTGTTACGCCAGCATCTCTTACAGAGTTATTCTGTAGCTCTTGGTCAGAATATATATTTTGTGAGCTAGGGCAATTTGGAAATTTTTCACTTAATAGAAAAGTAAATTATTGTATAAAATGTCAAGGCACAACTCTGGGCTTCCCTCAGGAACTCACAGTCTTGGATTGTCCGTTTTTCCTCTTTCTTAAACAATTAACAGTGAGCTGTATTTCAAATGTATTCTATGTCCTCTACTACAGACTGTGCTCTCTTTTAGGTTACAAACTTGAGGAGAAATTGTATAGCCAAAGGGATTTTTCAGAATTTCAAGGTAACATATTTTGCCCATGAAGAATGCATTCACACTTTCTTGAAGTGAATTACAACAAAATCCTATATAATTAGAGCATAAACTTTAATGCATTTGTACCGGTAAGGAATGCTACGAAAGGAATACAGCAGAACATTGTGTTAATGCTTAGAGGGGTATTTGAAAGCTTTTAAGTTAAGCATCATTTAAAACAGATTGTAATTAAGGATTTTCCTTTTTTTTATTACATATTAAGGTCTCTAAGAGCATAACTTCCATAAATAGTCGAGAATAAACTACATTCAGACCTACATATAAGCACATTTCTTGGCACAGACAAATGAAAACTGTGATTGCTGACATCTCTTTGAAGGAAGATTTTCTTTTTTTTTTTCATCCCAGCCCTTGTTTTATTTATATGGCTCTGCACACTTTTTTATTTTTAATTATCCTCAGGAAAAGAAGGAGTGGAGGGAAAGACATCTTTGTTTTCCAACTGAGACAGTGAAATACATTCCAAAGCTGCTTTTGTTTTTAATTTACAGAAGCCCTCATGTCTAATCTACTAAGCCAACAAATAATCTGTTTGCCAGGTTTTACATGAGAGTCATGAAAAGTGCACACAATTGCTGACTTTATTCTTTTTTAGGATATGGATTCATTCTCTGCCATCCTTTTAGAGAACTTTTTGCAATGAATTTATTTTTAACTATGCATTTTGTTTCCCAGGAGTTATTTCATTTTTACCCAGTTACTTGAGTATCTTTAGCTTGCTTTTCCTTAATAACAACAGAAGCAGTGTGTTTGCCTATCTGAAAGATAAGATAGCTGGGTCTGTATCCTTGTTCATGAAAGCAGCTGTTTAAAGGCAAAAAGAAGGGTATCAAGAAATGTACTCCCTTCTGAAAAAAAGGTACAGAGCAGATGAGCACTCCCACATATTTCCATACACAGGAAAAATTACAATTTTCATCCTTCCGTTCTTTTAGAATAACCCTATATTCTACTCTTCCTAATATTTAATGTGAATCTCAGCATTTAAAAACTTAATGTGTATCCTGAGATCCACCAAGAAATTCCATGAGAATTCAATGAATATGGGGGGGAAAGTGGAGAGAGTACGACAGCAACACAAAAATACAGTGTCTCTACACTGCTGTAAATATCTTCTGAGAAATTCATGTATGCAGGCAAGGCAGAAACACTGTTTTGCAGTGAAATTTTTGGATGGTACGATCTACCGCAAGGAAATTTCTTCTGGTGTGGAGGAGTACACCACCACATTTTATATACTTCCCTCCTGTCCATTCTGGTACATCTCCTCCACTAGACATCTATAAATCTAGCACAGTGGTATCAATAAACTTGAAGGCCAGAAAGAACAGTACTGAGCTACCTGCCAGCTTCCCCAAATGTGAGTTTTGCTGGATTTTCAGAGGTCATGCCAGGGATCAGAATGCACTGCATTCCTCCAGAGATGCCCATTTGTCCCTCTCCTTCTCCTAAGGGATACAGGGCTTGAACTACACTGAAGCTAACAACACAACTAGTATAGTTCATCTTAAAAATGGCCCCTTTGTTGATGTCTTAATAAAGGGCATTCAAACTGTACTTAGAAGGGCAACTTACATTGGAGAGGAAAGGGATCAGGATGAAAAACATTCCAGGTAAAACACACTTCTGCTCCAAGATGTTCATCTTACCTTCCACACAGTTACTGCATCCACAGGTACTGACCAATCCCTTCTGCTTCAGGCGCATTCCCAGAGCATTGTGCTGAATGCTACAAAGATCCTGGCTATGGGACTTTAGATAGACTGAAGCAAAGTAAAGGAACAAGGAAAAGCAAAGAGACTTCAAACAGACATAAACCAATGGCTGAAATAACCTTTTTGATGTGCTGTACATGTAAACAAGAATTTTGGAGAAGTGCAGAAGTATTACTAACAATTTAATTGTGCTCACACCTATTTTTTTGTAAAATAAGAAGGTTGTTCCGAGTCCCAGCCTTTGGGAGGTAGTCTGTAACTTTCATTGGTTAGAATAAAGGTATCCATTATCTACCAACTGTAGGCAAAAGGCTTCGGCCACAGCTCTTACTGCAGAATTGTGCGTGTAGCCAAATACAGCATTCTTCAGTTCAAAACAAATTAATTTTTAGGTACTTGTTTAATTTTCTTCAAAGATACACTTATAAACAGAACTTCACATGCAGGTGTTGATTTTAGATACATTGCAGAGTGAGCAGATTAAAATCACACCAATTTCACGGCTATGAATTCTCATTTCATTCAAGGGACTTATTTTACCAAATACCTTCCATATACTTTATTCATATTCAGTTCTGTATTACTGTACAAGTCAAACCACTCTCATGCTAGTCAGAAAATAGATATTCTGTGCTAGTGGTTTTCAGAATTTAGATTTTCATAATTTTTAAAGCATCATAACAGACACAGATTTTCAAATTTTGATAACCCATTTCCTGAGAAAAAACAACCCACAATGCAGAATCAGGTTTCTTCTGCATTTGTCTACTTAATGCTATACTCACAAGTTCCTTTTATTCAACAAGATTTATAATCTGTATTCACCGAGTCCTCCTTGCCCGTTCTTTTAGAATAACCCTATATTCTACTCTTCCTATCAGTGCCCGTTCACAAAGTAACTCCTCTCTAAAATCTCCGTCTCTCTTGACTGAAATAAGGAGATGCAAATTCCTCCTCAGATCACATATTGCTATAGAGGAAAACCCCCATTCAAAGTAATTCGCACCTAAGATGGCATGAAGTCAGAACGTGAGCTTAGGTATCCACCCTCCTTCTCCTGTGTAGTTTACCTCCACAGAAGCCTGAAACAATGCTGATGGCTCCAGCATAAGGAGAACTCACCGAAAAATTCTCTTAATGAAGGCAAACCGTGGCACAGGGAGAGTCAAGCTACGGGTTTAAACATGAACAACTCAAATACATGGCACTGCCACCATTCCCTGTAAGTATTATGATAACTGAGAAAACTTGCATTGTCCTGCAATTCCCCTCTATTGCATCCTTCAGCCAATATAGTGTAGTAAAATTAGACAGAACTATTACAAGAAACTGGTTTGCAGAAAAAAATCAGTTTTCCATCACATGCTGCCATTAATAACGCATTTGTCAGTGTCCAGCAGCTCCCAAGCCACACTTACATCCAAACACAGTTTAAGACAGTCATGCAGCTCCCCTCCTCCCACCCACCACTGCCGGTCAGGCTGCTGTGCCTTTCATTTTTTTTTTTTTTTTTTTATCTCCTGCCTTTACATATCCCTTGAGGCACTTGTTCTCCAAAGTGAGAACCACTCAAATGTAGTTTGCATTACCCCACAGAACATTATAAAGAGGCAAAAGAGGCAAGAAAATTGTCAAGCAAGGTGACAAGATTCACACCAAAAATCATTTTGTAAACTCTCTGAGATGTTGTCACAACAAACCCAGAGGAGGAATTCTACTTCCTCAACAGCCAATAACAGAGAAGGTGACAGGAGAGCAGAAAGGGAAAATGAAGACTCCCACATGAGCTTGGGATGATTTTCAGATCCTCAGCTTTGTCTATACTTAGGCTTTTAGATGATTTATGATTACTAGTCTATTGCCAGTGCAACAGTTCTCTTCAATTCTGCATGTTCCTTGATGGGTTGGTTACATTTTCACAGATGCTATCATCACACTTTAACTGTAATAATCATCTGTTTGAACTGTGCTGCTACTACACTATGCTGCCAGCCAGCTCTTCCGTACTGAAATGTCCAATGCTGATGAATAGTGAAACTGCCTGAAAGCAAGTCTAGAAACTCCTTTCTTAAAGTGCTTCTTAACTGAGCGCTGCTTTGTAGGGAGCGATTACTCCCAAGACCTGATGAGGGGAAACATAATGGAAAGAATGAGTGGCCCACAAAGTGGTAAATTAGGGTACAGACAGATGACTGCAAACTACAGTTAGCACAGCTTAACAAATTCACACTTACTAGATGAACGGTATTAATGGACCACAGCATACTTCTGATTCACTGCTGTTGCAAAGGAAAGTAGGTTACTTTAAACTGGGCGTTAGTTTGAGTCATGACATTCTCATATGTAGTATCTCTTAGTTTGGAATTATAGTAGGTTAAAAGCATGCACATGAGCAATCAGGAGGAACTCCTTAAGCTGTTAAAGCCCAATTACTTGTCTCTCCCTGTTCTCCAAATTTCTACCCCAATTTGTTGCAAACCAGTTCTCATGTGTGCTTTACACAAATAAACAGAAATATAATGTCAAATTTTCAGGTGTAAGTTGACATCCACAGCAGGCAATGGGACTAGATCAACAGAAGTGTTTCCAGCAAAGGGCACATGGCTGTGTCTGTGCTCAGGCCTAGTCTCCCCAGTTGTCTAGACCTGTTTGTCCCAGGGGATCTACCAGAACACAGTGTAGCTTCCTCCCTCCATGTGCACAGGATTTCCTTAGCAAAGAGAATCCAGGTGCACAAGAAGACAGTGCACATTGCATTCTGACTCTCAGTTAAGCTGGGAATGCCTGTGTCCTGGAGCACAAACACAGCCAGCAGTATCTTGAAAAACCCAGCCAATATATTCCAGGCTTTGAGGTTTATTAAGAGCCCAGTTTGAAAATTAACACATACAGCAGTGATCTACAGAAAATGAGGTGAGCACAGGAGATGGAAGATTACACAATTTCTGTTGCTTTATTTTACCATGATGTATTTCACTCTGAGATCTCAAACTCTCATTTAAGACTCCCAATACTCAGCACTGTATTTTATTTCTACAACTCCACTAACTGACACTGTTTAAATGAAACCAATCTCCTTCCACAAGTACATAAAGAAGTCCCAAAAATTAATTTGAAACAAGGAAATGGACACAACAGCCTAAAGCTTAAGGAAGAGCAGCAATCAGGAAGGATAGTCTCATTCAGATAGCATCTAACATTTTAACAGTTCAAGTAAAAAGCAGACAAAGTTGCCTGAAGCACTCAGGCTTCTCCATCAGAAACGACTGCTGTCTGATACTAGGAATTCAGTGCATACCCCTCCCCTCCAAAGAGTCACGAGAGCAGAGCTGGCCTCCCCTTTACCTCTCCTTCACCGACACAGATACTGCTGCTAAGCCAAGGTAAGATTGTGTCATGTGAGGCAGCACATGAGTAGAGAAAAGAAAGGGATTGCTGCACAGGTATGAGGCTTTCCACTAGAAGAAACACAGAAGGATACATGCAGAAGGTACTCTAATCCCCACACCCAGCTGCAGAATAAAACATATTATCAAGCATGAATACTTATTTGTCTGCTAGAGTACAATCACAGAAGAACTCTACTTGTGAATTAGACCAGGAGGACAGACTATCTTGGGAACCAATGACAATGAACATGAGCTAATCATAAAATTTACTGCTTTTTTTTAACCTTCTGTTCACTCTTCCCTCAGAATACTCTTTAAAAAACCTCTTACTTTCCATGGCATCTTTATTAGCTTGGATCAGACTTTAACCAATTGATCATGCTTTCACTGTTTCTGAAATGCAGATGTTATTGTTTAGGGACTTTTTTAGAAATATATTCTTAACGTACATACATATTTGTATAAGAATATGTTTCCTCATAACAATTAATACTTCAAAAATGTACAGTAGCTTGAAGTCCTGTTTAAACCACACAGTGCATAGCACCTGGACAGATTCGCCCATGCTGCTATCATCTGCTGTTTATCCTTCCATGTTTTCAAATGCTGGTTTCTCCACTGAAAGCTATAACGCAACTGACAGTTCTGAGCAGCTCATGGTTTTGCACAAACTGTTAAATGTTCATGATCACCAGCATAAAGTTACTGAGGATCTTATTCCCCTACATGAAAACTCATCATGGCCAAACACAGTCAAAGAGCTGTCCCATCTGGACTTGGACTGAAAGTACCGAATTCTGAATATGAACAAATGGCTATGAATTATTACACTCAGTAACATCAAGGCCTAGAACGTAAGCAAATGAAGCAAGTACTATACAACATACCATAAGGCAAACAATATAAGCTGAACAATATAAGGTAAAGAATTGGTTAGTTTCTCACAAATATTTTCTTAATTTTAAAAACAGAATCGTTGCTGCCTTTTTAATCTTCTGAAAGTTTTAGGGGCATGATGCTCTGTGACACTTAACGGGAAGCCAACTCTTTTTTTAGCTTGGATAAGAATGGCACTGCTGTGCAACCACTTTGTGGCCCATGTGAAAACATCTAAGCAAAGCACACAGAAATCAGTCTTCCTGCTTTTAAACACCACTCTCATTAACAAAAGCATCTGGAGCTAGTCTGGTACTAAAATATAGGGAGATCACACTGCCTACGTGGCACTAAGTAAATAGTTCTGTATCACATTTGTTTCAGAGCTGACAAAAACAAAAAAAAACACTTAAATCCCTCTTCTCTCACCCTCAGCTACCAGTGGTATCATTTCAAATGCTCAGTAAGCTAGTTCACTGAAAAGACCTGGCTTAAAGTAGCTATTTCTTTAACTGAGGACAGTTCACCAATTCAGCTTACAGCATGGTCACACAGAGGTGCATAGGCACAATGAAGAGGGCAGCATTCAGCAATGCCATGGCATGAATTTAAGTCTGTTTTGACACCAAAGCAAGCCTGTTAAGGAACTACACTTTCCACGTAACCTAAGGAGAGGCTAAGGGGGTGCAGGAGCAGTTTTGACACTAAGAAAAACAGAACATTGCATTTTTATAAAATCTATTCACTTCGCACTTATAACACTTTACACACTACATCAAAGTACCCAGGACACTACACTGGAGCCCATTCACTAACTTGGCAGTTTAACTGATAGGAGAACCCTAATCTACTCAATGAATGAGTCCTCCAAAGTGTAGATAGGGAAACAAAGCACAGAGGAATGAAGGTTTTTGAAAACAGAAATACAACAAATGACAAAACCATTCTTGCAGGCAATCCCAGGTTCTGAGTGAGTAAAGAGGTGAAGCCCTAATTATTCTTTAAGAAAAGGAATTTACCATGCTCATACCTTGAGGATCTATTCATCACATGCCTTGACTGTCTTCCCACACCACAACTCCAAGTGCCTCTGCACTACATAGCCAAACTCGTATTTCCTCCTTTAACCTCTTGCCTCTCCTGCTCCATTATCCTACCTGTCATGTTTCCAAAGCAGGTCCCTTCATCCCATCCTTTAACTCTGACCACCCCAACCACTCAGCATATTTTCCTTTACCTTCCAACCCTTCTGAATATATACAACATATGCAAGGAATTGTATCACATTATCTAGTGATAAATACAAGGTAGCTTGTTCTTCTTCAGGACAGCCTGTGCGAGGTAGTCTGATATGAGGCAGCTACCCAGGCTAGTTTTCCAAGACTCCAGGGAGTCACTTCGACTGCTAATGTCAAAGACAAAGCCTGTCTGTTAATGAAACTAGAAACTACAGCATTGTCTCGTGTGGTGAATTGTTGCTTTGCTAGCTCTTGGAATAAAGATTAGAGAGTGTTAGTGGCCCCAACCACTAACTCCAGGAGCTGTTTCCAAGTGTACCCTAACGATGACACACTGAATTTCTTGTCTGGGGGGATGGGGAGAGGGGAGATATTTGCCAGCCCATAATACACACACACACACACTTCCCTCACATGTTACTCCATCCCATATTTGAGAAATAGAACTTGAATAGTAACCAAAGGCTTGGTATATTCAGTGGAGATTAAAGGCTGCGTGTTCAAATAGGCACTAACATGGGTGGGTTGGTCAAATTCTCCCTACAGTTGTTTTATCCTGGGAACCCCACAATGGAGAAAAAAAATCTTTTGATATTCATATTTCAAAGAGCACACTTTTCTGAATATTTTCAGTAGAAGATGATAGCACTGTGTATATATAGGCTGTGTATAAACCTACACATGCATATGCACAAACATACATGCACAGCATATATATATATGTATATGTAGAACCATCAGTAACACAAGAGATCCTTTCATTCTCCTTTTTGTGCTGCTCACTCCAGGAATCTATCCTTGATCTTGACAGAACTGATAGTTTATAATGAATACTTTTCCAGACTTCATGGCTGGCATCAAGGAAACACCTGGGAGTAAGATTTGTTCACTGTGGTTTTGTGTATTTATTTTTTCAAACACAGTTACTGTGCTGGTTGCCTCTAATAAACATCTTTATTGTGTTTAAATTTTTTATTGGTTCAGGCAAAAACAACACAAAAGAAAACAAACAAGTAAACAAGAGGGTCTGCTGTGCTTCTGCAAGTGGAAATAGACCCTGAAAGGATAAAGAAACTGGGCCAAAGCCAAGAGATGTGTCACTGACTGTGACATACATGACATATAATAGCGCCTCATTTTCCCTTTAGTTACCTGCATAGAAAGAGAGATAGAGGAAAATGGCAATATCTCTCAGGAAAGCCCTGACTCCTATTTAAAGTACTTGCATAGTCCTCAGAATCTTGGCATTCACTTTCTATTATACTCATCTTCACAACAACCCAGTGAGATTCAGAATATATTCTTCTCATCTAACAAAAAGGAACCAATGCATTAAGAGGCTGAATGATCTACTGGGGGTGACACCAGAAGTTTCTGGCAAAGCTGTAAGAATCTCGCATAGAAGATACTACAGCATATTTTGTTGCATCAGTTTAATACAACTGATATTAATCGCAGAAATAATATCAAAATAATATTAAAAGGAGGATAAAATACCAGATGTAAAGCACAGTAAACAGGATATTTGAAGAAAAAAATTTAGAGACACAATACCCCATTCATTCTATTTTAAGGAAGCAAGTCAGCACACTCAGATAACATTCCCATTCTGCACTGATGTGGTCAGACTTCCTTTGTCATTATGACATTCCTTCCTCCCTTCTATGTATTTGTCTGCTTGAGATTTGAAACCTTGAATCTAGGTACTAGACTTAAAACTGCCTATCCCACTGAACTATTTCCAATAACTGAGTAAGCTATAAAGATTAGAAATAGAGCTGGTTGAAAAGGTATAATGTATTTTAGGTGATCTGGTTTCAAATGCTTTTGACTAGTTCTGTAAACTGAACAGGAAAAAAAAAATTGAAGAATCAAATATCTGACAAAATCAAGAACATCTGTTCCACAGGTACAGGCTTTGTTATTCAACCTAAATAGCAAACTTGTAACCTACAGTTAAAGCCCCGGGTAGCTATTTTCTTTGTATGTAAGAAAAATTAATGTTACATAGTCTTAAAACACAATCACTGAACAAGTTTTTATTCTATCACCTCTTTGCAAAAGTATAAATTCCACACAGAGTAAAGAACAGTCCCTTGTTCACATGCAGATTAGCAGGAAGAGGCTATTTCAAGGCCACTGAAATGCTTGTATGAAAGTCCTAGTGCGTAGGTAGGCAGTTTTAAGAAAGCAACTATGGAGTCTGTAAATCTCAACATCCCCCCGTAGTCTACTGCTCCAGCTGAATGTGGATAGGCTTTGACTTCTGTGGGGTATTTTTGCCTCCGGTGATACCCTGCATTTTAGTCTAGCCCATCTCTGGAAAGAAACTTCACTGGAAGTTCACCAGTTCCACAGCTTCAAATGTGTTTTAAAACCAGCATACATGAAAAGGGGAATAAAAGGGAGCTTCTAATTTTGTCGCTTTATGAATACTTATGAAAATACATGCATCAAAGCCTCTTCCTCCGCAAGTAAACTTCAAGCCTCCTGTAAGACTCAAAGGAAAAGTATTAGAACTCATTTCATATTTGTTAGCATAAAGCACATGGTGCCACAACAGGTGTTTCCCTAATTTGCAGGGAACTGCTTCAGAAATGGAGCAAAGCAGTCTAAGTGGGGCCCCTCTCCTGCATCCACAACAGGGGAAAATGTTATCAAGAATATAACAAACATTCAAGCTATCTCCATCATTACCTTAACAACCAGCTCTAGCTACCTTATGCACATGAAAACTATACTTAAAGAAGTATACAAGAAGAAACAACCCTAGGTTAAACACCACCTCCTGAGCTCTCTCCTTGCTAAAAGGAACATGAGCCAACCTGGTATCTGCCAAAGCCCATCTGACCTCAGAGTTATTGGTCAGTTAGTTTTGAAAAATACCTGCACCCATTAAGCAGTACTGCAAAAGGAGAAAAGAACACTGAATTCTGTTGAGAGAGCACCTCCCAGCTTTCAAAACCTACCCAGGTCCCTGGGAAAGCCACGGATAACAACAGTTTTGTGTTGGCACAAAACTAGTGCATCTCTTATTACATCTGCTCAAATGCCACAACTCCAAAAACTGCAGTAACTAGCCAGGAATTTAATAAAACTCAAAACAGGGTAAGAGCGTGCTCTGAATTCTGGTGCACATCAGTCCTTCCTTTTCACATTTATGGACATTTATTTTGAGAAGAAAGAAATAACTAGGTGGTATCTCAGAAGAAAGGGAGTCACGTCACAGTTTGGGCACAGACTCGATGCACAATTTAAACAAATCATTTAATGTTTCTCAGTCTTTAGTTCCCCAGCAGTAAATACCAGGCAGCAGTTAATTTATTCTGTTCTTTGTCTCAGTTACATAGGTTGTAAATACCGAAGGGCGGGGGCCATGTCTTAATATGGATTTGTGCAGTGTCTAATACAATAGAGAACTGAACACAGGAAGGCCTTTAACAGCTATCTCATGTTTGAAGTACATTCAAAAGTATATTGTTGCATGTTACATATGTCTCCCCAAGCTTATTACAGTAAGCTAAATAAAGATTCATGATCACTAACTATAACTCTGTGTCAAAAAATGCAGGGATCAATAAAAGTATCTACTGATAACTGCCTGTCTTCCCTCCTCCCTCCATAGATGACCAGAAATAGAGCATGTGGGAGAGTGAAGGGGAAACAAAAGCTAAACCTGTCTTTGGTGAATAAATAATAGCAAAAAGATGCTAAGAAACCTCAGTCTAAGTTCTGCAGCCCTAAATCACCTACAAAAAAAGTTTCCGTAAATTGGCATGAGTGAAGAACAATCCTCTTGCTTTGTCTGGCAGGAAGAGTCACCTTTTCTAAGGGAGAAATGCACGACAACCTAGAAATCCTATTAATAACATTAGAGTCCTGAACTTTAATGTATTAATGAATGGACGTGCACCCATACCGTAATCATGAATTTCAGCATTGCCTTTGATGCTTCATTGGGCACAAAGCTCTTACAAAATGTTTGAAGTGTCTGGCTGTGTAATAATGATTTATAATTCTCTTGAACCAAAGCAAAATTTGCTAGTAAAAATCATTTTTGAAATAAAAAATAAATTGTGACTGGAGGGTCTGGGTTTGTTTCAAAAAGAGATCACCCACAAGCAGCAAATTATTTAAAAAGCCACTGGTTCCAGTGTTTTGAGATAGGGAACGTACAACTCAGAATTTCAAAGTAGTGTTAATTAAGATCAGTTTATTAAAATGTCAATCTTTTTAACCAAAAAATTCTCTACCACGAATACTAGCTGCAAGTTCCATTATGTTCAGCTTTTCATGAAGAAAATTATTCTTCCTCATACCATATATTCAGCTTTATCCCTTTTCCTACTCTTCCTTTCCCCCCCATCTCTTCTGTCAGGGTTTACTTGTAGAATATGTCTGCTAGATTACGGCTTCCTCCCTTTCCCAGTACTATCAGAAAGGTCTCAGAATTACATTAAAAGAGCTATTCTTGGCATTGATCATTAATTTTCTTTCTTAATTTTCAGGTCAGTTCAACACCCACCAGAGTCAATGAAAAGAATATTTTTAACTTCAGAACAATGCGGATCAGGCCCGTAGTTGAAATTAATTTCATAGCTTTATTATCATGAGTGCTTCCATTCCAAGACTTGCTTCTCAGAAAGTGCGAGGAAAAGGGGTGGACAGAAATGGACCTGACAGGAATCTGTCCTTATTACTCTCAAAACAGTTATTTTTTTGCAAAAATATTTATCAGAACAGTCCAATATTAAAAAAAAAAACAACAACAACAACAAAAACCAAAACAAAACAAAAAACCAAACAAAAACAAACCCCCCAAAAAACCCACACAAACCTGTCAAGGGAAAAAGAATGGACATGGTACAGCTGCAGACATCCCCCTCTGTATTCCTCTCAGGAACCTGGAGCCAAATACAAGGTGTGGGGGTGTTGGAAAAACAACTTAAACAACTTTCTTCCAGGTCTTCACACCAAATAAGGAGTTTTATTTCTTTTGCTAAATATTGTCATTCCTTCTTTGAAAATTTAGTGGCTGTGAAAAGTATTACTGAGTCAGATGATTAACAAACTGTTTAAGATACTTGTTGGGGCTGATCTGCTCATGCTAGCTGTGGAACCAAACAGAGCATTTCTGCCCTGATCTACAATAAGGTCTCTCCTGCTTACACTAGAACAGGAAAAGGAACTGAATTCTTCCCAGGTAGGCAGCCCGTAACCATATGTAGCACTCGCAATTGCCCGCAATCATACCAATCTTAGGTACACCTATGAAAAATTTAGTTCGAATTTTAGCAAAGGGAACCTGTTGAAGCCAAGAGCAAATACAGAATATTTGCTACAATACTGGAAGTTGGCTACATGTTAACGTTGCAAGAAGTTAACATGCCTATGTTCTTGTGTAAAACACTGAGTTTTAAGTGCCTATATCTTTCCATTTGTATTTCTGTATGGTTAGGTTTTCTATATATTCATTTATTTTTCAATATTTATACATAAACATGCCACATGTATATGGCATAAATATTTTTATATATTATT
>NW_010105376.1:81361-85699 GCF_000699245.1 Pterocles gutturalis | reverse complement strand
TACGGCCTGTGTTGCCCAGCCGAGGGGTCGCCTCAGGCCGCTGGCAGCGGTGGTCCCGGGCTCGGCTGCTCCTGCTGCTCTGGCCGGGGGTCAGTGGTGTTCAGCTGTCCTTGGGCTTGGGGCAAAACTGCCATTCAGTTTATAAGTGGGACTTGTTAAGACTTTTTATTTATGTAGTTTTGGGGCTTTAATTGTGGCTCTTACCCGTGTTCCTCTTAACAGTCCTGTTCTTTTGGTGGGATCTGAGCAGATGCTGCCCTTGTCTGGTAAGTAGTCTCTTGCTCCCCTCATTCACCTGTTCCCCCCAACATGCAGTTTAAGTTTTTGCATTGGAGTTGTTCCCTCTTCTGTTCATGCTTTTAGGGAATGTTGTTTTATCAACAGATGAGACCTCATGTTCCTTCACACCTCTCTGTACAGGAAACTGATTTATTTCCTTTTCATACATCCTTCCCTCGCTGGGGCTATGAGCTTGTAGCTTTTGCAGACTTCAGGTCTGATAGGCGCTCTTCTCCTGTGTGCTCCACCTGTTTGTTTTCTTGTGTGATGAGCGCATGTAATCGGGTGCAGTAGGGCTTTATTTTAGAAGAAAAGAGCTTGTGTAATGAATTGTCAGGTAGTGCTGAGCATAGAGGCATAGCTTGGCTCTATGGGGAATGTAAAGGTGTGTTTAAATGCCTCGGTGAGCCCATGGGGAAGGATGGTCGTGTGAGTGAAGGAGCTCTGGCAAGTTTCTTGTGGTACCTGTCATGCTCTGAGCTTTAGATAAAGAACTGAGGTTCTTTTTGTCTGTTATTAAGGCATGTGCTGTTGTATTTGAGAATTAACATTTTTGGTGGAGGTGAAGGAGTTTTTATGAAGGAGTGCTTGCAGATAACTTATGGGAGGAGGCTGACATCTGATATCTGTGTTGCTTTGGCTGTTACTGATCACGGTGGTTTTGGAAGATAGAAAAAGTGCTTTCTTTCATAGTACAGGAAGTCCTGTGGATTGTAAGTGTTGAAACTTTCTGCAGATAAGTAGAGGCGGGGCATGGGATTCTGAAATGCTTCAGTGACAAATGTTTCTGTGCGCTTGCTTTGGAGTTTGGGGAGGGGCAAAGGTGCAGAAACAGTAGTGTTGGGCAGCAGTGGTTTCCTTGAGCGATTGCACTAAAAGGTGCTCTTGTCCTACTCCAAATTATAGGAGTGATATGTTGAGAATCAAGCTTAGTTCTCTTGCTGGCTGTGTTATACGTACCTTTCTAGGATACTGTTAATATCCATTACATTATTGTCTGCCCTAGCAATTGTGAAAATTTCAGTGTTAACCTGCTTAAGTCACATGCTATGCAAGCCACAAGCAATAGCAAGTAGGTGGAATAGATCAGCTTGATAAACTAATTTTTTTTTTTATAAAAATGGCCATCTACAGCTGGAGGAGGTAGAAGTGGAGCGTGCCCAAGCTTCTGAAGATAGAGGATGCAATATTTTATCTCAAATCTCATTCCGCCTACATGCAGCCCAGGATGGTGGAGAGAAGTATGTTGTCAGCCTTTCAGGAGTAGGAGAATGTGGCTATGCAGTGCTTTGCTGGCAATTAACCCCTAAAACAGGAGTAACTGAAGGAGAAGAGCATTGTTAGGCTAATGGAGCAGCAAGTCAGCTGTAACAGGGAAAAAGGAATTGTCTCCTTGGAGTGAATCGGAGGAACTGGGTTAGTGTCCCACACAAAGTTTGAGATCTTTTCACCTGCAGAGGTCAAGGGGATGTGAGGGCTGTTCCTGCTCCAGTAGCTTCCTACTGGGGTGTATAACTGGGCATAATGAGATAGGACTCTGTACTCGATATCGGTGGTGGCTTCCAGGGCATGTGACTCTAAATAGCGCATTAGTGCTTATCAGATGTTGCAAACCAGAATGAAAACTCCAGATGCTTAAATATGCACTTGTTATGTAGTTGTTTTCATTGGCTGAATCAAAGTAATATGTTTCTTTCAAAATAAGCAGCTAAGTACTAAGCCATAACATGCAACTGTTCTGCCTTTATCTCTAGCTTGAGTAGCTGGTGGTGTAAAGATCTGCCTGTTAGATCCCATCTGGGTTTTAATTCTGAGAAATGAGTTTCATGATTTGTAATTCCACCCCCTTCTAGATATTGGTGCTGTAACTTCCCAGTGCTGTCAGGAAAACTTTAGCAATATGCCTAGCGCTCGATTAATGCTGTAATTCTTGTGAACTAACTGGATCATTAAAAGAAAAGTATATCTTTATGGAGCTGCAAAACTTCAGGGTGATGAAGTGGCTTGCATGAAGGACCTAAACATGAGGTTAGTGCTAATTCAGGAATTTGAGTTACTGACTCTTTACTGAGGCTTACTGTGCTCAGTAAAGAACTGAAGCCTCAGCTCCTAATGCATTACAACTTCACCTTGGACGCTTTAGTCCTGAACAGTGCAGGATTGCTGTATCCAGGCTGGTGTAGTGACTTGCATGCATGTCTGCTGCTTGTGCTGCTGCTTGTGGGATGGGCAAAGGTCACAAACCACAGCATCGTGTGGTGTCAGCTGTCCTTGCTCAGAACGTAGTGATAACAGAAACAGCCAAGACTTTGTCCCCTGGCTTTGGGGTGAACAGTTGAGGAGGACTGACAGAATGAGTCTAATTGTGAGCTAAAGCATGAGGAGCCCAGACCTGTTCTTCCCCTCATCTGTTTGATAGCTCCTGGTAGTGGTGCAAGGGAGGTGAACACCAACCGGCCATAGTGATTCTGGGAGATCATGTTTTACCTCATGAGGAAGGCCTCAAGTCAACCTCTGCTGATCTGAACTGGAGGGAAGAACAGCCTGTAGGTAGCAGGGAAGAAGTGCAGTATTGTCTTGTTGAAACCAGTGGTATCTTTCACCTTTAGTCTGTTACGAAGTGTTTGTGTTGGTGATCGATGAGCTAGAGGTGCTCTGTTCACCTTCAGTGAGGAGCAGTGTGCTTCTGGAAGTGAAACTTGGAACTGCACCTCCACACCACGCGGAGAGAGCTGGGGGAGAAAAGCAAAGCAGAAGGCTGGCTAGAATGTTAATTGAAAATGATCAGCTGCTTCTGGAGTCACTGGTGTCCATCAAATGTCACTGTTTTTAAAGGCTTAACTTAAAATATAGTTTCTGATAGCTAGCTTTGGTTCATCGTCTGAAACACCTCTGGGAGTCTTAATACAGTTTAGAAAGCAGCAGCTGGTTTGACATGTGGATGTGGCTGCAAGTTAAGCTGTTAAGTGGAAGTGTGCTCTGTAGGTCTTATTGGGGGCAACTGAATCCTTGAGAGGCATTGTTCTCCCCTCATGGGTGTTAACGCTGGGAGTAGTTGCAACAAAGTAAGTTTTGTATGATCCAGTATCAAGTCTTTCTGAAATTTTTGTGTGTGTATATGCATGAGTGAGGCAACTGATGATTTTGCAATAGCCATCATGTAGCTGGTGGAACCTTTACAAAATCTGTTAAGGAAAAAAAAAACACCAAAAGTTTGAAGGTGACTGCCTAAGTAGGTGGGTTTTGTCCTTCCTTGAGTGAGTTGGATTTCTGAAGACTTAAGTGACATGGCAACTAAACTTGTACAAGCTGCTGTATTGAAGTGTTACCACTTCTGAAAAGTTATACTTTGAACAAGATTCTAGTGGAACTCAATTTTAGAGAAGTGAGTCTGTTTTTCCTCCGGACTCGGAATGAAGTGAAAAGCTGTAAAGCAGCATTGATGGGATGGCTTGAGGGCAGGCTGTCGTACAAACTACCAGTCATTCCAGTAATGAAATGTGTCCTCAGTATGGTGATAGGTCTTAAGAAATATTAAACCCCTTTTTTAGAGAAATTAAACAAAATATTGACTTGCAAATACTTTTAACTAACACTGAACTGCAAACTTCTATTTTAAAGACGACAGAACATGAAAGAAACCAAGCCTTAGAGAAGTACTGGTGGGTGAAAAGCTGGGGTGCCTGTCTGTAGGATGAGATCTCTTGTGCATGAAAGTCTAATGGTCTCAAGTGTTTCTGGTTGTTCTGGTACTCTACGAAGTTTACGTCTGGAATATATAGTCAGCATGGGGGGAAGTAATGCACTGCAAGTTGGGTTTGTGGAGGACGGCTCCTGCAATGCTGTAATTAAGTCTTTGTAGTTTTTCCTTCCAATACCAGACATTTGTGCACTGGTATAGACATTATTTATAGAAACACTCTTAGAACAGCTTTCTGTTGCCCTTTTGTGGGCCTCATTTACTTCTCCAACTTTTGGCCTAGAAACTAGGGCTATAATCAAAGCATTAATTCTGTAGTGTTACCTGAAAGGACAGAGCTTCAGGAAGAAATAAAAATA
>NW_010105376.1:65763-81330 GCF_000699245.1 Pterocles gutturalis | reverse complement strand
CTTTCCCTATGCCTTTAAAAGAAGGTTTTGACTCCTGTCTCAGCAGGGAAAAGGCAGGCTCTTGACAGAATGAGACTGTTCTCTTTAGTGCTGCCTTCTCTGCTTGTGGAGGTGCCTGGGGAGAGTGCTCGCAGCCGCCTGTGTGAGGAGAGGGTAGAAGTGCCTGTCTGCGTGCTGGAAGGCGTAGGTTGAAATCCAGTCTGTGAAGACCAGATGCACTTGGTTGGCTTTCTGACTACCTTTGGAGAGCAGAGCAAAGGCAGGACTTGCCTGTGGGGAGTGTTGCAGCCGCTGTCTCCCCAGCTCAGCCCTGTGAGCAGCCTTCTGTAGGGGTGATGTGGATCATGAGCCTTCCAAGTCCCGTGAGTATGACTCCTCAGTTTCTCTGTGGTTTGACTGTTCTGTGCAAGTAGGTTTCTTACTTTTTGGGGGTTTCTGTACAGCTGATGGTAGGATTTCAGAAAGCAGATGGGAAATCAGGTCTTTCCTTGAGTTTTTCTGTCCTGTAGAGTTTAGCACCTCATAGGAGAGGGGTACACTGCTAGAATTTTGGTTTCAGTTGCTAGAATATGTAGCTGAAAGTATTGATGAGTTGAGTAAAACTGAAGACTGAATTAAAGAAATGGTAACAAAGACTGAGAACCCAGAGAGATTGCGGAAAATTTACTTGTACCTACTGGAACTGCTTGTGACTGCAGAGCCTTAGCACCTTTAAGATCTTATGGTCCATGTTAGGTGGGCAAGATAAGATAACTTCCACTACTTTTTGAAGCAAAGCCTCAATTTTGTTGTACAGAAGATGTTAGAATGACCCAGTCTACTAGTTGATCTAGTGTTAAGCTCTGCCATATCACTTATGCTGCCACTACGTGCTTTCACACTGATCTGGATTCCCAAGCTGCTCCTGGAAGTGGTTGCAGCTAGGTTTGGAATTGGTGGAAAGCATTGCCCTGGAATTTCCTATCTGGTAGTTAGGGACCAGCAGCCTGACTCTCCTTGTTTTCTCTGCCAGTAGATCAGGAAAGGGAGTAAGCCAGTTGCTGTGGCTGTCTGATTTCATCTCTTGGAGCTGTAATTGACCTAAATGTGTACCTGTGAAAGCTCTACTTATTGCATTGCTATCTGGAAGCTTGTAATTGCCATCATTGAAACTTAAACCAGAGATAAAATGAGATGCTGTGAAGTTCTGCTGCTTGTAATTACACTGTTTGTTGCATCCTTGGTAGGGTGTTTGCTCTGAGACCTTTTCAGACCTAGTTGTGGACTTGTTGCAACTGGAAACTCTTCAGTTTTACTTGCCTCCAGCCTTCGGTGTCTTCTCTAACTTTCAAAACTACTGTTACCAAAGCTGACTTTCACTGTTCTGTGGGTTCTGTAAGTTCAGGCTTTTAAAATACTTCTGTCTCCTGACAAAGATGATTCAAAATGAGAAGCTATGAGAAGAAAGCTCACCTGCCGTATTACAGAGCAACTTGGCTTGTAAATTAGTGTGAGGACATTGCTCTGTCCACAAAAGTTTGCTATGGTCTGAACAGAGTAGAAACATTTTTCCTAAGTCTTGTGAGCTGATAACCTTGCTTTTATTCTGTTTGAGTTTTCCTTATTTACTTATTTCATTTCTGGGAACAAATATGTTAGTGTAATGTAGGCATTGTTAAGCTTTCGATCCAAAAAACCTGACTGAAGTGTCTAAGCAGATTGCAATTCTAGGTTATTTTGATTATTTGCCTTTAATAAATGGAAGCTGAAAGCAAATGAAGTGTACTTAATGTAAACTTGCAAGTTTATTGCTTCTGCCTGCAGGTGTTTTACTGCTTTCCGTCCAAACACTGTGCAATTTTTTTAAGATTGGATAAGCTTTTCATCAAATTAGTGACTAATCATTATCAAACAAGTGTTTGTCTTTACAATTAAGTGTTCCTGTTCTTTAATTTTATGGTGATTGATAGACATGCTAGTCATGAGTACATTTGAGAATTCAGATTCTGAATTTTCTTTCACTGATGGTAGCAGGAATTTGCTGTGAACAGGATATTATATTCTGGTTGGATACCCATTATAATTAAATTATCGTCTTTGTCTATGTTCAGTGAACCTTTCTTTGAGTAACTTTCAAAAGAATGCACCTTTTTGCACTTTGGGAAAATCTGAACTCTGAGGAAAAAGGAGGAAGATGGAACAAGGTAAATATTTTGAGGTCTGCTAGGCTTTCCTTGCAGGTTTGGTGAATGGATTATGGTCAAGGCATAGTTGTTTCCCAGTGCAGAATACAATAGCTTGCTTGTTTTCTTTTACTCTGGACTGGAATCTCTTAATCCCTTCAGACTCAAGCGTGAGTATCACATGATTTGGAGGTGTTTGGTTAGTGTACTCCACTGCTGCAGAGCATCCCTGTACAGAACCGATGAGTAAACTGGGACTGCAGAGAAGCCACATGGAAATTTTCAGTTTTGGAGATCTGTGTCCAAGTGTTAATATGTTGTTGCTGGGTAGTGTTCTGGCAAAACCATGGGGAAGCATCTGGTCAGACTTCTAAGTAAGGAGATCAGATTTCTGCTCTGAACTCCCAGTTCATGACAGAAAGGAGTACAGGTCCAACATACCAGTACTATACCTGTGTGTTCAGTATACCTACAAATGCTCAAACCATTTATTAGGGTATTTGTGTGGAAACTTCCTTGCAGGAAAACTGTGATGGTACAGCTAATCATAGGTTCATTCAGAATCTGTGGCCACATGGGACATCTGTGGATATATATATCGCTGTATAAGTAATACTCAAAAGCCCCTTCTTAAAATAAGAGAATAATAAATATTCATTAACAGAATTTCAGAAAATGGTAGCTTCTTGAATAGCTGCATAATGGTACCAACATGCCTGTTGGTCACTGTCATGTTGATTTTTTTTTTCCCTGCTTCAGTTCTGCAGGCTTTAGTAGCTGGAACCAAAACGTCTTTCACATGTCAAACTGGAATTTTAGCTTCTAAATGACAGAATGAATGCTGATACTTGGTGAGGGTAATGCTAAACACTGATCTACTGAGAGCACCAGACAAGATGAGTATGTTGTTGGGGTTTCCTAAAATAGAATAGGATTCCCTGAAATCCTGAAATATGGTAATGAACTGAGGATGGTAAAAAACCTCCTGTGATTTAGATGCTGATCTTGACTCTTGGTGCTGCTTTTGCAGAATTTGGTAGTTAAGCACAAGCTCACTGCTGCTTTACTTGGAGTAGCTTCAGGAACTGATTCTACCAGCAGCTGAAGCCTGCTTTTTCCTGAGCTTGTTTCACTGGCGTCAAATGCAGAAATAACTGGGGAGCTCTAGTCCTGGTAGCTCTATACTTAGAGCATTACTCCAGGCAAATTATCTTTTGCATCTCGTGCGTTGCCTGGAAGGCTGGTTTAAGAGCTGTCTAGCTTTCAGTCGCTAGGTCGTTCTAACTCCTTGGCAATCTTTTCATCACACAGACACTTCTTCCTATGAACTCTTGAAAGGCTGGCGATAACCTAACAGTGGAGGGGGCTAAGGATGAGAAGTCTTTAGGAATTTGCTGAGAGAAAAAACCCAATGCCAAACCTACTGTTGTAATCAACTTGGAGTAGGAAGCAATCTTGAAACCTGTTTGATACGATGCTTGCCTGTGGAGAGTGGTTGGGTTCACTGCTGCTCCCATCCTTTGAGGGACACACCCAGAGAGCAGCCCTATTAAAATTAATGGCGCTGTTGCGTCATGCTTAGACCGCCACGTTCTCATTCAGCACTAAGGTATGAAGACTTTTCCTCTTGCATAAGGCAGCTTGATTTGTTCTGGTTGGGGAGGAAACAGTTTGGCAGATCACTAAAGAGTCAGTTGCATGCTGCTGTGCCCCATAGCTTGTTTTTTTCCCTAAATATTTTGAGTTATTGTCCAGCTTTCTAAACTCTTAGCAGTATGTCCAACTGCCTGAGCCCGGAGCAGTGCTCCCACGGATGAAGTGATGATCTGGGCAGCCCTTGCTGAATGGAGTTCCTGTGCTGCTTCTAGCGTACTTCTTGCTCCTGGCCCAAATTGTTTGTCATTGAAATTAGAGACCTAGTAGGGCTAAGCCTCATGTCCTTGAACGTATTTCAAGAGCCCCAGAGTTGCAATATGGCTTAATCTACCTTGTCTCCTTTCAATTTCTAAGTATTTATAACAGCTGTTATTGGTTTTTCTGGTTCCTCCCAACAAAATTCATTTTTTAGTCACATCATAAACACTTGCTACCATGTGTCAATCCCAGCAGACCAAGCAGTGTGCTGGTTGAGAAGTAATTTTTCTAAAAATATGCTGCAGATTCAGTAACATTTCTTACTGACCTAAACTGACTTCACTTACCAAAGGTAAGAAATGATAAGTTAAAACATGCCTTGTCAGAATAAGTTGGTCTTAAGTGACTTGTATCATGAAAAGTGCAAGAAGGGAGTTAAGGTTTTTGTGCAAGAATTACCATATCAGAAGTGAGCTGGGGAGAATCTAGTTAAGCTTACAGTTTAAAGAAAGGCCTAATGCCAGAAAACCCTCAAAAATTAATTTATGTGCTTGGACTCCACCATTTTCATACTGCCTCTTGCGAAGACAATTAAAGAATTCCTGGAGCTAGTTTGAGTTTCCAGGCTGGGTTTGGAGCATGGTAGCTGCTTCTGCAGGTGCAGAGAATACTCAAGTCTGTTCAGGTAGGTTGGTGAGTCTTGGTGGTTGTATCGCTGGGAAGGTTTTGAGGAGTCTGAAGATGTTGCTGTGAAGAACATTCGTGGTGCAGCTGCAGATGTAGCCAGCTGGGTTTTTTTACTGCTTGTAAGAGGTTGGCTTTTGAACTTTCATGAGTTGATGAACAGTGGACTTTAAACTCGTGTTGTAGCACCTGTTTTCTAGAACTTCAAGCCTCCTGTTTGACTCTGGGAAACTTAGGAGGAGGAGTAGGGTCCCTGTGTGAGTTGGTGTTCGTAAGGTCTGCTCAATTATTTGTAGCTAACTAAAATACAAAAGGTGAGGGAATATCCTGGGGCCTGTTCAGAGAAGGCTTGTTCAGCTGAACCAAGATCAGTTGTGGTAGGACGACTCGGTACATCCATCATCTTTGCAGAAGAGAACACAATCCGCACCAGATTTCAATAGCAGTTAGTCAGGTTTTGACATTGTAATCTCCCCTGGGTGACTTTACGCTCAGTATTGTTGAAAGACTTGACTTGAAGTTTCTACATGTTGAAACAAATACAGTGGATTGGAACTTGGCTCAAGAATCTGCTGCTTGTTTGCTGACCTCTGAAGAGCCGCTTTGCCTGTTACCCCTCAAAAATCAGGCTGAGGACTTGGTTACTTTGATTCTTTTTGATAACACTTTAACTAGAACTCAGTTTAAACAATGTACTGATAGTTTATTGCATGTAAGAATGTGTCAGAAAGTTGTGAATCTTTCTGTGAAGGTGGGAATCCATAGATCGTGCTGTGTGAGTGGCAGCTCAGCCTCTACGGGGAATTCAGAGCTCAGTGCTGATCTGTCCCTCCAGTGCAGAGCTTTTGGTAACCTTTGAACTCTGAGTATAGCATAGGAATTTATCCTGTTAAAACCTGCGTTTGTTTAGAGTTAGCTACTACTCACCTATGTCCTACATCTCTACATCTCGGTTATTTAAATACCAAGGTGTGTGTCACTCTAAACTTACTGGGTAGGTAACTTTTTTCTTTAAACAGAAGAAGTGAATGTGACTTGTAGCCAATAAACAGCCATGCCTATCTTACACCTTTTTCATTCTTCAGTATTGTGTATGTTCAGTCTTGAACAGCTGGAGACTTGTCCAAATACTGAGCTGAAGACTAACTTCAGCTTTATCTTGGGACTGATGTGTTTTACATTGTGTCTGTCAATTTTACGGGCTTTCTTTTTTGGGGAGGAATGGGGAGAAGTCCTTACTAATGTCTCATCTAAACAAAACAGGCTGTGTCAATAACATACTGGGTACATGGAATAGCTTAAGAATGAAGTGCTTGGTAAGGAAGCAGGTTGAATGGAAGGCTCTGAAGTCTTCAATTCTGAAGTGAGGAATAAATCTTCTAATTTGTCTAGTTAGGTTTGCCCTACTTTCAAGCCTCACTGAATTTTCAAAGGGAGAAGTAGCAATTTTTTTAATGTAAAACAGTAGGCTTGGATTATATCCTTACACCAAGCTACCTCAAAATCCTAAGAAAAGTTTTCATGGAAATGTTGCTGATACTGAGCTGGTGGAATGGGAGTTAAGGTGGGTTAAGTTCATCACAAATCCAAGTGTGGTTCTTTCTCTTCCTTCCAGTATTTTAACCTCTTGTCACAAGTGACACAATGTTCCTTACAGCCAGATTTGAGGTAGATACCTGCACTTTCTGTTTCAGTGTTGTATCAGCCCATTGCATCTTCTGAGTTTACCTTGGGACCTCAGTGCTGTGTTCAGCATGACTACACTGATCTACTCTGAAGGGGGATTTTAATACAGTGCTTCTAGACCAGGGTTGCTGCAATAAAGCATTTAATAGGGGCTTCTGCAGTGCTTGATTTTGCATCTGCAGCTGAAATGGTCTCTATCCTAAAGTTACTGGCCTTCGCTAGATAGAGTGCTGCTCGTGTGCTGTAGTCTGGGACAGGCACAGAGTAGTAGGGCCGCTTTGTGGGTTGTGCAACTCTGGAGCTGAGGATACTGTCTGTCACTGGGGTGTTAGGCTGGGAGCTCTTCAGGAGCCAGCAGGAGAACCTGCAGCAGAGAGGAGTGGGATATGAGAGAAACAACTATGCAGACACCAAGGTCAGTGAAGAAAGGAGGAGGTGCATGGGAGCAGAGATTCCACCGCAGCTTGTGGGGAGAAGGCAGGCTGTGCCCCTGCAGCCTGTGGGGGACCCCCTGCTGGAGCAGTTAGTGGAGAACTGCAGCCCATGGGAAGGGCTCATGTCAGAAGTTCACGGAGGACTGTCTCCAGTGGGAGGGACCCCACAATGGAGCAGGGGAAGAGTGTGAGGAGTCTCGCCCCTCCCCAAGAAGGAAGGAGTGGCAGAAACAGTGTGTGATGGACAGACTGCAACCCCCATTCCCTGTCCCCCTGCACTGCTGGTGAGGAGGAGGTAGAGAAATTGGGAGCAAAGTTGAGTGCAGGAAGAAGGGAGGAGTGCAGTGAAAGTGTCTTAAGATGTGATTCTATTTCTCATTATCCTACTTGGATTTAATTGGTGACGAATTAATTTTTTTTTTCCTCCCAAGTCAGGTCTGTTTTGCCTGTGTCCATAAGTGGTGAGTGATCCCTCCCTGTCCTTGCCTCAACCCATGTAATTTTACCTTTTGTTCTGCAAATTCTCTTCCCCATCCCACTGTGGGGGGTGAGCAGTGAGCAAGCAGCTGTGTGGTGCTTAGGTACTGGTTGGGCTTAAATCATGACACTCAAACGGAGTTGGAAGTGTCACCTGTGGAACTTGCAGCTCTCCTGGGGTTTGCCTCTGCTGCTGTCTGGCACTGGGTTGTGTACCTGTGCTGCTACTTGGAGTTGTACTCGAGATTTATGTAGGAAGTGGAAGCATTCCTTTTTCTCAGAACTATTTTGTTAATTGTTAACTGAAACAGTTGAATTGCTGGGTTTTTTAGTATTTGTGGTAAGATTTGATCTGTTACTTGATAAATGATTGTGTGTTTTCCACAGATAAAAGGTGCTTAGTCCTTGTGGGTTATTGGATTTGTGGATGCTAAGGTGGCTATGTATTTAGTTCAGTACTGAAAACTAATGCACTGAAGAGTTATTCAGTAACTTTTTCTTGCCAGAGCTGCAAAAAATAAGGCTAGAGAACTTAGCAAGGTTAAATGAGAAATATACAAACCGCAAATGTAGGTATTTCAGAGCCTGTTCCTAGAGGCAATAGAGCCTTCATGGGTAGCTGTACTCGAGCAGATGCTCCTCCTGGCTCTAAGACTAAGTTTTGTTATTCATGTTCTTTAATACCTATACAGTTAGGACCTCTAGCTCTTATTTTTGAGGTTTTATTTTATCTTGACGGTAAGCAAAATGATCACCTGTCAGCTTACTCTGATGCTGAACAGACGTGATTTGCTTCAGACTTCCTACAGGGAAAACAGAACATAGGCACTGGTGTGTGTGCTGTGGTGTAAGTCACTTCGGAGCACTGGCTGATCTCTTCCGTGGGATCACATGTCAGTCTGCGAGGCAGAAGCTGGTCAGCTAGCACACTTAATCTATTTTTGATTTGTCAAGATCTCAAGGGTAGAAACAAAAAGCACTTTGTCCTGGCTGGTCTCATGAAGACTGACACTTGAATCACTCTTTCTAGTTGTCTGTTTGCTTATGTTCTTAGCTTGCCTCTTGCTGAGTGAAGCACATTGTTTTATAGAAGCCACTTCCACTCTGTAAATTCAAAGGCTTTCGTCTGTAGCTTGAACATCTCATAGTGCTGATTTCACATTATGTACTTGTTTGAACAGTTCCAGCTTCAACCTCATCAGTGTAAGCTGGTGAAACTTCTCTGGCAACTGGCAGCCCTTCTGTAAAACGAAGCTGTGCCAGGGCTGAACCTTACTGCTGCCTTCCGTCAAATCCTCGGTGCTGTATCAAATGAGAAGAGAATGACTGAGGTACTTTTTGGCTGGTGCAGAAGCAGCTCTAGAGAACCAGTGTCTGTGGAGTTTTGGTGGACTCTTCAGAGAATCATTTATGCTTTATTGATGAAAGAATCAGTCTGGAAGAATATCCGGGGAATATTGCATCCAGGTTCTAGTTCTTTTTTTTTATATATTATGAGAAACCTTTCTTCATTGCTAATCCCAAACATCTAGATACAGTGAAAAGTCTGAGTCTTTACCTCTCTATGATTTTCTTGTGGCCATTTTCTGAAGCTAATCATGAGAGGCTGAAATTTCTCATGCACATTAGGTCTGTGTGAGAATCTTCCTGACACTTGATCATGAAGTATTCATTTGGGTAGTTGAGCTTGGTTTTCTACTGTGTATTTCATGCTTTTCAGGTTTCTGTTTGTGTTTACCTTAGTTAAGCAATAATAATTAACTCCAAGCATTTAACTGATTGAGTTATGGTTATTGGTTTGTTCTCCCAATATGATAGTGCAATAAGGGTTATTGCAACTTCCTGGTAATGAAAATTCCAGTAGTGGAATACTTGAATTAATTTTTAAGCTTTGAGAAAACAGTGGTGGTGATAGAATGACTTTGGCTCTCACTTAGGCAGCTGCTTAATGGTAGCAAAAAGCTTGGTGTAGGGAGAATTGCAGTGGCTTTACAGCTGTTGAGGCTAACAGCTGTTTTATATTCTTATAGGGAATGTCTGAGCTGCTTGTTCTTAGCATTTGAACACCAAAGAATGCAGTGTGTACATATGTTTTTTAATTACCAATGCTTCCACAGACAGTCTGGATGACATTGTTTACTTCCTTCTAGTGGTTCTGTCCAGATATATTTAAGCTGGAAGCTGCAGAGTTACGGACACGCGGGTATTGCTGTCCTGTCCTCCACCAGACCACACGTGTATGTCTCCTGGAGTGGTGTCCAGAATAGGTAAGAACTGCTCAGTCAGTGATAGAATATAGGCCCTTTTTAGAACAAGACGAGGTCAGGCAGAAAATCTGGCTTTAGGTGAAAAGAATTTTACTCAAGGTTTGTAGCACAGTTTGTGTACAGCTGGTGTGGACATGGCACAAAGGGTGCTTCCAGTAAAGATGAATCTCTTTTAGTTGTGCGTGGCTTTAGCAGTTTTATTGGCATGAAAACTTGGTTAACCAGCGCTGCTGTAGAAATAGTATAGACAACAGCCTCTTACCACCCCACTGGAAAGCTTGGAGAACTTTGATGTCTTGTGTAAGTACAGCTCTGACTCAATGAGGAACATAGGCACATGATTAAACTTAACAATTCTGACTGTACAGTGATACGCTTTAAGGCTTCCAACCTCCCACGTGAGGGCATCGGTTCTGTCCCATTACCCTCTTCCATTGCCTGCCATCTCAAAAACTTGCTGCTTGCCTTGCTGGATTACTGTGCTTGCTTTTAGGCACTGATTGCCAGCTCTAGGCTGAAGCCCAGCTGTATGCTCTGCTGATCACCGGAGAGGTGACGGGGTGCTGCCTGCTGGGTAAGCACCTCACCACTCTCTGTTTGGCAGCGAGATGATGGCTCCAAGGCTCTGGCCATGCCTGCACACGGATGCTGTTCACTGGCAGAGCAGGGTGTTGATGCTGTTCCATACCAGTTCAAAAGCTTCTTGTGTAATAAAAGTTGCCCCAAAACCAACTTTTGCTAGTTTATTCTGAATTTTCTGTCCATTTTACAGATACTGCCATGGGTTTACTATTGTATCTTAAATACAGGTATTTTGAGCAATTATTAAAGAATTTAAGATGAATGCTTGTAGAACAATAGTGGTTTTAGAGTCTAGGATACCATACCAGCATTACAGGAGCTAGCTATCATCTTAACAGAACTGTTCGAAGTACACTGCAGCGTTGTGTTCTTGACAGAGTAACTGTGACACCAGAACTCGAACATGAATACATCTTCCATGTGCACACTCACGTGGGAATGACAGAACAGCACGTGCCAGGCTTGAGGATGGTGTTTCTTTCAGTATGGTTTGGAGTACGGTACAATTACCCTTTGCTTTTGATGTGTTAGGCAAATTCGGTAATGTGTGGCTGTTCAGAAGTGACTGCAAGCAGCAGGTTATGGAGTCTGTGTAGAGAAAACTGCTTGCAAAGGTTGCGTTGGGCTCTTTCATTGGGTGTGATGTGTCAGGAAGGTGGGTCTGGTTTTCCATCTGAATGAGAAGTCATCTTTTAGCTTTGGTTTCCCAGGCTGTTTTTTTTTCCTCTGAAGTTTTTAGCTTGCTTGTCTACTATTCCTCATTGGTCAAGTTATTAGAGGGGATTACCTGGTAAATAATACTGCAGAGCTTCTGAAATGGATTGGTGTGAACTGTTCAATGACTGCTGCTTCCTTGTCTCTGAGCTTGCTCCTCCCTACATAATTTAAAGGAAGCACAAGGGTGTTCTGGACAGGAAGGAAGATGTATTCCAAGAGTCAAACTGTCTGAAGGGTGCTGCCTGGCATAGCTGTCCTGGTACCAGTGAGGATGGACTTTCATGGTTATGAAATCGGTATGATATCTAAACACAGTCTTAAACTGCCTCTCTTGCAGAACTAGACATTCTTTTAAACATACAAACTCTTTGGGCAATCTAAAGTTGTTCTTTTTATTGCAGGCCAATGTCTTGATGACCTGAAGGACTGTGGTAGGCTGGGGAAGTCTTTCTTGCTGTTGTCCTCCTTGCTACCTGTACTAGCAGGAGATGGGTGTGTTTTTACAGGGGAGTGAACATCTCCTTGAAGTCAAAGGCGTCAGGGTCTCAAGTGAGAAGCAACAGTTTAACTAAAAGTGGAGGTGAACTAGCTTTGAATGCCCAAAGACGGGATTGCTGATGACTGACGAAGGATCTTTGCCTTGCTTCAGACTTCCCTTTAAGTGTCTTGGGTTTCTGATGGAGCTCAATAGAGAGGTTGACTTAGGTAGTACCAGAGAGCAGTGGTAACTTGGGGTGGCGTTGAGACTCTGTGAAAGTGGAGGTAAGGCAAGAGGAAAACCTAAAGAGCTGACATGCTATTACTGCATTGATTTCCATACCTGTGCAAGGCCTGTAAATTAAATGTATGCTGCTAAAACCTGCCCCTCCTGGCCTCCCTTCTGTGGAGACAAAATGCCAGGCTTCAGTTCCTCGCCCTTGCTGCTCTCATTCTTCCCAAGGCTGCTCTCAGAGCAGCTTTGCCTTGTGCACTGCCAGTCTTGCTGGAGCTGTCGGCGCAGTCTGCGAGCCTTTCACTGTGAACACCGCTGGCGTAGCAGTTGATTGAGTGGTGGAAGCCTGAGTAAGTGTCACTGGCTGGTTCTCAAGTCTGACATCATATCCAAGAATTAGATGGCTCTCTTTCACCATGGGGATAATGAAGTAATTCCTACTGTGTTATTCATTAACTCACATTTCATTTGATGGCTCCTGAGAGGATAACGAGTATGTTCAAGGTGAACTTGCATAAGACTTCTGACATCCTTTTGATAAGATAAACAGGAGTTGTAGCTATGGCAGACCATCGAGCATGGCAGTGATGCCTCACTGAGGCAGGTGGCATGTGCTGTATTACATGGACTGGCTTTAAAACTCATTTACTGGTTTTTTCTGTAGTGGTTTAAAGAAAATAGCCTGCCTCAGAAGTTGTTGGAGAAATAACTAGTGCCCAAAGCCAGATGAAGGTCTTTCTTAGTGTGGAGTCTGTCCCTGGCTGAATGGCTGTACAGAAAGGTGATGTTCAGCCTGGCATTGAAGTGCTTCAGGGCAGGTGCAGGAACCCAACAAATAAATTGGGGTACCTGTATCAATAAAAGTAAATGGAGGAAAGAAGCATCTTTGTGAAGGACAGCTGCTCCTGATTTGTGTAAAAAATTTTTGTTAGAAGAGCCTGTTGAACCTTAGAATCATAGAATCATTAAAAGGTTGGAAAACACTTCAAGGATCATCAAGTCCAATCTTGCTGGGTTTCTGGTTTTGGCATTAATGTAGCTTGAGTGCGTGTCAGTTTGAGTATCTCTTGAATGTTAGTGTCACACACACTTCCCCCTCATGTGCAGTTCTGTCAGCTTAACCTGCCATATGCTACTCTGCAAGAAAACTTCAAAGGGAGGAAAGCTCACCCAATTTCCAAAGGGTTTTTCACTAATACTATGTTCAAAATAATAAAGCTGGACAACTCTACCCCTAACTTTAGGGGTGGCCGTTTTAAAGGAGGCTGGGGTAATTGGGTGTATTGACTCATCTTGACTCTCATGTCAGTCCTTGGTGACCCAGGCTTCTGCGTACATATGGCTGTGGCTGTTGATCGAGCTACTGTACCAAATGTCGGTCCTGTTCTGTGTTGAAGGCTTGCCAGGAAGTTCATCTCCCTCTAAAAGAGGTTTGTCTGTGCTGTGCAATTGAGCCAATAAACTGATATAATCAGATTAAGCTGTTTGTGGGAAGAATTATGGTTGGATATTCAAATCCCTAACAAACTGTCTGATCTTTTGCTGTGAGTGCACTAGCATTGGTAGTTCATCCCCACAGGCAATTGAGATCATTTTAAGGAGAGGCTGGAGTAGCCTTGGACATCTGAAGAAATCCAGAACTTCTGGGTGGCCCAATAGGATCTTAAATTACCAGGTACTTGTGGAAGCACGGGGTGAGGGAATTGCACCTTCATCTGGGAAGGAGTTCCAGGTGGTGGTCTGGTGAGTCAGGTAGCTGCCATCCTGGAGAACCAGGTGTGTCCCTGCCCTGCTGTGGATTGTGGTGCTGGCTAGGAAGTTACTGGAAACTTCTGCAAGTGCATTGGTTTTGCAAGAGTTATGGTTTTGGTGTTACATACACAACTCCAGGCCTGAGTGCTCGTCTCTGCAGCTCACAACACTGGCTAGAGGAGTTCTATTTTGCACATAGAGAGCAGAATATTATCAAATTGGAGGAGTATTTGAAGAACTAGGCTTAAAGCATCTGTTTGATGTAACAAAGCTAGAAGATCATTCTGATGCCTTGAGCTCTTGTTGTGCTTAGTTTGTCAGCCTTTTAAAAATACATTGCTACCACTTAACCATATGGAGAGCATGAAAACTAAGCACTGTGGATCTTTAGCAGAAGAGGTGCTACAAAATGAGCAGTGTAGGAGAGATTGACTTAATTCAGAACTCCACACTGACTACAAGTTCTAATAAAAATTATTATAATGGAAAGTTTTGGGTTCAAGGAGTATTGTCCCCCCAGTTCAGAGTGAGGTTGGTTTATGGGAAGGAAAGGATGGAGCAGGGAATGAGGGATCATGTGTTGCAAGAGAAGCTGAACTAAAGCTTCACAGATGATCATAGTGCTGTGCTTCCTGATGTGGAGTACTGCACTCCATGCTTTAAAATTAAGAAGCAATTACAAGTTGATTTCTACAGCATGTATGAGCAGTGAAAATATCTGCTGTGTCATTAATACCCGGCTCTCAGGCTGGCAGCTTTGCCTTCCTTGTTTACTTTATTGTGCAACTACCTGTAACAAGCTTAACTCTGTCCAAAAATCCATCACCAAAGCGTGCCTGCCCTGTCAAAGATCTCTTCCCTTACAGCAGATTTACACGCCAGTGCTCTGACTTCCTGAGCCATTGTACGTGAAGCGGTAAAGTACCAAACCAGGCCATTGTTCCTTAGCTACTCGTGGAAGATCTGTTTTTCAGCACCGATGGTAATATCTGGAAAGAAGAATATCTTCAGTTCATGTCAAGCTTTAAGTTGTTCAGACTGAACACGAAGGTTGGCTGTAAGTGCTACTTCATGGATTTCCTTGGTTATTCTGGAAGTCTCTTCCCTCAGGGAAGACTTTCAAAACAGTTCTGCAGCTGAACCTCAGGCAGAGATGTTCTATTTCCAAGCTAATGACACAGATGTGGTAGTTTTAGTAAAACATACATACCTCGATCCTTGTACTTGGTTGACATGTTTATTTAAGCTTGCCAAGTAAGTTTTCCTACATAAAGATGTAATCTTTCATCCAGCAAAGGAGTTTGGCTGTTTCTTGGCATTTGAATCTAAACTTACAAAACATATGCAGGCTCTTTCAGAAGTACGAAGCCTGAATACTGAGGTTGTTCCTGCAGCAAGCTGTTATTTATCTAAATTACAAATGCTTTTCAATCTCGGCTCTGAGGATTTGCTTCTAGATTTGTTTCCATGAAGATCTGTGTTACACCAACTGCATGGTCTGTTGAAATCAAGGCTTACAATGAAAGTGAGGTAGACATAAGTGTTCTGAGCATTGTTCTTATCTTTGTTTTCCCTTTTTTTGCTTGGAGTGTGAAGGCTTCCTTTGAGTATTTTTCTGAACTTAGTTTAAGATTCCAACCTTAATATTGGAACAGGTTGTCTAGAAAGAATATATTGGGTGATATTCAAGCCTTGGCTGGACAAGGTTTGAGCAATTTGATCTAATTGGAACACTGTCAAGTAGGGGCTCGGACTAACTGATGTTTGGTTGTCCCATTCAACCCAAATTGTTCTGATTTTTTTTTTTTTTTGCACATATATCTATCCTGGTTCTTTCTACTTTCCTCTTTGGATTTAAGGGGGCAGAAGGAACTTCTGTTTTTTTTGTAATTGAATATTGAGTGTTGTTCTGTGACTTAACAGCACAGAAATCTCAGGTGTTGACTTGAGTCTGTCACAAGGAAAGCTTTTTGTGAAGTTCAGTCTTCCTGGACCTGATGGCAAGCTTTACTGCAGGCAGCTTTTATAGTTACGGGAAGGAAAGAAATTCCAGCCCGTTTTTTGGTTTGGGCTTTGACCAAGGCTGACACCTCATAAGATCTTTAAGGAGATCTGTGAGTACCCGAGGAAACTGAGTTTCAGTGTTGTGTTCATACGGTGTCAGCAGCTTCATCCTGCTGACGCATAGTGAACCAAGATGTTGTCACTTGAGGTCAGGGGGGTTTGCCATTTAATTTCAG
>NW_010105376.1:55741-65732 GCF_000699245.1 Pterocles gutturalis | reverse complement strand
GCAGGAGCACAGCAGTACGAACCCTCTTATTGCTCCTTTTTATGTTCTATCTACCTTTTTTTGCCAAAACTTTCCTGATTTACTCTTTGAATCTAAGCAGATGCAACTTGAATATTTTGTCCTTGTGGGTTTAAGACATCTGTGAGTTCATGTTCAATAAGTACAGATTTGGTTTTGCTACTAAGCTGGTTACTAGAGGGTACTACAAATTGAATGATCAAGAATGAAAGTAGACTAATTTAGTTTAGCATTTCACAGAAAAAAATTAAGATACTTTTGTGCATTTAATTGGAGCTTGATATCTGCAAGTCACAGGTAAGAATTCAGGCATTACAAATGTGTAACTTGTGCTATTTTTGTATCTTTAGCCAAGCTCATGGACTGACATGCCCATGTTCTTGCATGTCTTTATAAAATACAACATGAAGAGGACATCCTAAATGGACTGTAAGGATGGTTATAAGCCTTTATATTTCTTTAAAGGAAGGCTAAGTCTTGCTGGCTGATAATGATTCAAATGCAAAACAAAATTAAGGTGGATAACTGAAGTTTCCTGCATGCTGATGTACATATCTTCTAAAATCTGGGATTAAACCATATTTAAAGTGAAAGTTACCTTACCTGATGTGTCAATAACAGAATCAGCTGTAGAACTGCGCTCACTTGTGCAGTGCCTGTGGGAGAGCTGTGCATGCTTTGTGTTCGGGTAACTTGCTGAAGAGCCCAAACTTCCTGTTTCTTTAATTATGATTTGTCTCTGAATTCCAACCAAGGTTTTTCAGTGGACTAGGTCTGTTTTGAGTCACACGGGGAAGGGTGAATGTTTTCTTAAGGATAAAACAGTTAACTATCTGACTTCACACCTCATACATTCTTTGTATTAGTAGTGTTCTTCCTTCTTGGGTTTTGTTATATCTACCGATATGGATGAGTTTCTCTAGGGGAAAATTAGTGAGAGGTTTTAAGTCAGGGTTTGCCTGGCTTGAATGAATCCACACTAAACCAAGTTCTGGGGAGAAGTGCTTTCTGGATAGTCCTGGTAGAGTTCACCAGGACATGTCTGTATATACAGGCAGATGTGGTCCTACAACAATTCAACATTGGAAACAAAAATGTCTGTAGAGTAAATGCTTCTAGTGCTGAATTGTAGGAATAGGTATGTGTGTACAGGCACTTGCTACTATCCCACGTTTCTCATTTGTCATGCTTTAAGGGACATTTAGTGTAAAATATGGTACTGGGGTTTTACTCTTCCTGGTAAAAACTAGTGAACTCTCCAGCAGCTAGTGTGGGTTGATCTGAGTGAGCAGGTAGGAAAGGCAGACTGAAATCTGTGTTCCCTCTGCTGGTTGATGTGGCCATTGAAATGGTGCTTTGAAAGTGGGTATGGTTACCATATAGGATTGATTCCTCTTTCCACATGAGGCAGGTATCTGCTGGTACCCTCCTAAGGAAGCTTGAGCATTTAGGTCAGTGGGTTTTAACTTTAGATATAACGGGAGAGGGGAGAGACTGTCTGTGGCTAGTAAATACAAACTGGGGATATGGCAAGCCTTGTTTCACTAGCAGTCTATTGCAGAACTTAATTTTAATTCTGACTGAAGCTCAGTGTTTTGATAGACATATGTGCCTTAAAAAACCCCACAAAACCTTCTGTGGTGCCTCTCTGAAATGCCTAAATATATTTAACTTTGGCTTCGTGTTGTTTAGTTTTTTAGAATAAGCATACTCTGTTAATCCAAGTAAATTCTTTCCTGGCTCTGAATGGCTCTGCAACTTCAGTGTAAACTGAGAAGCTTGTGCACTTTCAGTGTTATGGAAGTTACAAAAAGATTTTTAGGGAGTTGTTGTGACTGAACCCAGCTTCCCTGGCTTGTCTGGAAACATGACTTCAGAAATTGTAATTGTTCTTGCTGTTGGCATGTTCAAAATTTGATCAAGATGGTTGCATAGCATATTAGCTCAGTTTAGTAGCTGGAGGGCTACTGGACTTAAAAATAATAAATAAGCTTTAAAATCTACATAATAGAGCCAGCTGGTTCTAAAACACCACTATTGTTCCTTTAGAGGAATAAATTTTGCAGTGTGACAATCCAGAGACCTCTGTACTTAATAGTAGATACTCATAGTGCATGCAGTTGATCTTTAAGACGAGTTACAGACATTGGAACACATCAGGACTAGCCTCACATTTCTTTAGGTGATCTTGAGATGCGGGACTCCTTACTGTGCCTCCTGCCTCCCACATCAAAGGGCCATGTACAAATGCTCTTCAAGTCCTTGGTGTTTGATTAGACAAGTGAGAGTCTTGTTCTGGCCTCCTCACTGTAGTTCGGTCTGCAGATGGCTGTGTCCTTTTTCTGGGTATGTTTTAGGACAATTTTTAAGACTATCTTTCTTTGCTTGCCTTTTGTTTTAGTGTCAGAGTCCCATCTCCAGCTCTTAAGTGCAACTTGGAGAGGGAAAGTAGTACTTCGCCAGTTACATTTTCTGCTTCTGGAAGTAACTGACTTTCCATGAATGGAAAAAGATGGGAATAAACAACTGTCTTAATATTTGGAAGATGCTGAAGTGATTTAACTATAGAGAAAAAGGTATTTGCTCTTCTGCTTTTTCTCCTAGCTTTAGTGAATTGAATCGGCTGACCAGAGAAAGGACATCAAGTAGCAGGTTTCTTGGAGGCTGTGTGCTGGTAGGTTAGCCAAACCAGTTTGTCCCTTGTGATCTAAATATCGGAAGCCTCCTTGGTTGGGGAAGGTGTCTGAGTTCTGGGTATGCCTTGATGCTTGTGGGGAACCTCAGCTCTTGGCTGCTGTGCCCAGCTGAAGGACAGTGCTGGTGGGAGTCTTCTCTCTCTCTCTCTGTAGGATACTTGACTAGTAACAGAGCGTGCTGCTGAAAGTTTGGAGAAGTTGAAACTGGAAGTGGGTTGATGCAATAACCTGTTTGCTCCAGTTTGGAAGCAATTAGCTGCTCAAATGTAGGGACGGCAGTAACCTGTTCTGGTAAGTCCTGTGTCTGGCTTTAAACTGGAGCTCGCTGTCTGAAGAGGAGCTAGCAGACAATTCCTGGTACTCAAACTGCTGGTGTTTCCTTACCCAGCTCTTGGTGCTCTCCTTATCGTGCACAAGCACACATGGTTTTATCTCTTCATAACTTGGCTTTTTCCTCTACAGTATTTACACATATGAAGTGGTTGGTTGAACAGCATGTGCTGGTGATGTCTCAGCAGTCTTGTGGATGATGTCCAAACAAGTATTTGGGCTCTAGAAAACAGCTGTTTGTGATCCTAGAAAAGCTAGCCTGATCCTTGAGTAACTCCTGAAATGTGACATTTAAATGCTCAGTACATAAAAAGGGCTCTCGTGACTAAATAAAGCTGGTGCTCTGCCTAGGTCAGCTCTTTCCATGTAATTACTTGATTCAATTGTGTTGTATGTACTAATAAAGAAATACCTGAACTCAAAGCTTTTCTTTTATTGAATGAACTTACTATTTTACACTGTAAATAAACAGTAGTACTAATGCTGTAATCAAACTTACTGATCCCCCACTGTGGTGGGTTGGAAGAGACTAGCTCTTCATCACTGGGTTCAGGGATGCTGGCAGAAATCTCATTGCTGTGTGTATTGTACCTGAAGACAGCTTCCCTTCCCGTTGGAGCAGGATACAGTTGTGTGCTTCATAGCTCTGCAGATCGGGGCTTTTTGAGGGTAAGTGGTATTTGAACTGTAAAGTCTGCTGTTCAAACTTAACCTACTTAATGGTTTGAGAAATAAATACATACGTAGTCTGAGGTGAGCAAGCTAACTGACTAGTTCTGTAAAGCAAATGTCAGTTCTGTGGGTGCTGAAGTGATTCTTAAGCCACCTCAAATTCCATAAAAAGTAAATGTTGTGCAGTTGCTTTCAGGCTGTGCTTTATCAGCATCTGGTCTACAGAGGAGATGTATCTTGCATCTGAGAATTGGACACTGCATCATGAATGGTCTGAAATGTCAGAGTTGGTGTAAGATAAGGGGAGCATTTTGTTGGGGGAGCGATAGCCTTTCTGATGGCTCACTGTGCTTCAGGGAACGTGAACATTGGCTATTTTAGAAGTAAAAACACCTTCAGTGTCACATTTAAAAAAAAGACGTTTCTGGAGTGTGCCACAGTTTTAGCAAGTGCTAGTGGTTAGGTGAGTTGAAGTGCTGAACTTTCACACTTGTATAAGGCAGTGCAGTGCAAGTCCTTGAGCCCGGAGCCTCGTGGTGGCCACGTGTCGCTGGATGAAGATAGCCAAGGTGTATGTGCATCTTACCCCAATGGCCTCCTTGACAGGACAGGGTTTTTTTAAAACAGAATTAAGAATCAATGGATTAAAACCTTAGTCCATAATTGCATTGTGCAAGGTGTGCAGGAGAAGAGTGATGTCTGGAGTTGTGTATCCTGCCTGTTCCGGGCTGTGCTCTGAGCCTCTGTGGGGGGCTGAGCTTCCTCTTCCAGACACACTGCCATCACTTCACCTGCTTAATGCATGGAGGAAGATGTTTATTCATATGGGCACTTGGCATGTCAATAAAGCTGTCTTATGACAAAACCATTGAGTGGTGTTTTGTTAAAGAGGGTTTAAAAGCTTTGTGCCAGCTGAAGTATGATGATAATGAGGTTAGCTTGTAGGCTTCCAGCTACAAGCTGTCCTCATGTTCAGTGGGGAAAAAAGTCTTGTGGGATGTAAGTTGAAACTTGAAAGGAGTCCTCAAATTGGATTTGCTGCTTAATTCTTCCTATTTTCAAAGTATTTTCAAAGCTTTCTTGTTTAATTACTTGTAGATCTCTTCAGTGCTGCATTGACTGTCAATAAAATCCAATGTGTAAGGAACCTGTCCTGGGGATGTTGTGTGACACCGCTCTCCTGGAGCAGCAGCTGCTGAAAGGACTGGGGGAAAGCAAAAGGGTACTGGAGGAGGGGAGGGGGATGAATAGGTGTGTTGGGAGGATGAGCAAAATCTTTGAGAGTTCAGTTAACAGCCTCTTATCCCTATTTATTTCTTGCCTTTCTACTAGAAAGGAAGAAATAAGGGCAGGGAATGTGACTCATGGCAAATGTGCTGTGAGGACTTGTGAAAAACGGGAAGCGTGGGGAGCAAATGATTCCCTTCTTGCTCTGTTCTGCCATTTCAAATGGAAACTGTTGCTCTCTGGTGTTGGTCTTGCTCATTTGCTTTTTCCATTTCATGACTTCAGTCTATTGCCCTGCTTTTCATGGCTCCTTGGTTGCCTTTTGACATAATATCCCCTCCCCAGCACACTTGCTCACCTTTCTAGCCTAGAACCTACATGTCTCTGAGTTTCACCAGCTCAGGCCCTCGCGTGTCCTGTCAGCTCCCATCCTTGCGGATCACAGTTCAGACTGATCTGTGTGGCTTGTTGGTCCTTCCTTGTAGATGTTACTTATTTTCATGTGCATAAATTTGAGGAATACAGAGTAATTGAAATAAAAGGAAAATGACAGATGAGCTTTGAACTTCCAGTGGTTCATCAGAAGATCTGTAATAAATTGTATCCTGATGTATGTATGAACAGTTCTGGGGTTTTATCTAAATGAAAAAAGAGTTAAAAGAAAACATGAAGTCTTATAAGAAAGTGAAATTTTCTTCAGATTTTGGTTTCAAGCTTGCTGCAGTGTTTTGGCCTGGGTGGTTTTGAGCTCAGTGAAGGAGAATGTTGATATATAATCTTCTATTCAAAAACACTTTTTCATAAAAAAAAATTAATACCTCTTTTGAGTGGGAAGATGAAGGAAACGAATATGCCTGCCTATAGAGGGTTCCACGAGAAACTAAATGACTTACCGTGAATGTTTTGTCAACAGCTGTCACAGCACTGACTCAAACTTTTTTTTGATGCTTTGGACTTTTCTACAAGTGAAGAATAAAATCAATTAGAAGTGCAGGTAGAACAGAAAATGGAATAAGACATCTTCAAAACACTCTTACATAGGACACTTCCCGTCCCTGTTAAGGGAAGGTGAGATCTTTGGTGTGGCTGTTGGTCTCCGCTTACTCCGTTGTGAACCTGAGTGTGTACGCTTCATCTTCAGCTGCTTTCCAAGCTGGAAATTAAGTCACTTAATTTGGGGAAGTGTATGATAGAGAAAACACATGGCAATATAAACCAGAAAAGACCTCCCTGAAGATCAGCATTTTTTCTTCTCTGTGTATGTGTTTTAACACTTTCCGTTCAGTAGTAACCCTGCAGTGTCCAGCCCCAGAAGCAGCTGTGCTCAGGGTGGCAGTCCCAGCGCCCTCATCCCCTCGGTGCTTTTTAGCTCGGCTGCAAGCTGACCCCAGCACCCTGAGTGGTAGGTAGCTGATAGCAGAACTCTGTTCCTATTCCTTAGCATACTGAGAACAGGGTAAAAATAGTTTTAGGGGAAAGCAAGCTAAATTCCACTAGGGAGAACACAAAGAGGACAAGAGCCATCTGTAACCAATGTGTGAGCTGAAGTGGAGCGCAGAAAGTGGCCAGACGAAAAGGTGACGAAAGGGTAAGTGTGTGATATCCGGTGCAAGAGGAGGTTCAGTCCTAGAGCTAGGTTATACGGGAACAGTCGTATTGCAAAGTTAGGGATGTAAACAGAGAACTTTTCATCAGAAGCTGCACTTGCATAATACTCCAGTTGTGACATGGTGGGGCATGACCAGTGCAGAAATGCTGTGTTTCAGAAAAGGGAGGAAGAAATACACATTCAAAAAATACACATTCAAAATAGTCCATT
The DNA here is from genome assembly GCF_000699245.1 of Pterocles gutturalis. Taxonomy (NCBI): domain Eukaryota; kingdom Metazoa; phylum Chordata; class Aves; order Pterocliformes; family Pteroclidae; genus Pterocles; species Pterocles gutturalis. Next base: position 58,970 of record NW_010105376.1, on the reverse strand, counting down.
ACCAGAAGAAAGTTATGTCTGGTTTGGTTTTGTTTACATCTTTGAAGATAAAACTCAGATTTGTGTTTTTTTTCTAAAGCTGCTCTTCTCTTCGGTCATTTTATTTTACGCTTATGACATCATACCTCTTCTGTTCTTGCTAGATCCAGCCTTTCAGCTAAGAACCTGAAGTGACAGCTTTCCAATCTTCTGATTAAACAATGTTTATTAAAACTTCTCAAGAGTGTTTTTTTCCTAACTATTGGCCAATGTTTTATTTAAATAAATGCCACGAAAAACACTGTCCCAGACTCCTGGTAGAATTTAGGTTGGAGGTCACACAGCCCAGCTTTGGTGCTGGAGCAGGTTGCTCAAGGGCTGCTTGGCTTTGGAATATTTTCAGGGATGGAGGTCCTACACCTTGGAAGCCTGTTGCGGTGCTCAAATGTTACTCTGAATTTCCCCCTACAATAGCTTCACTGTTACAGTGTGCTTGATTAGATCCTTCCACTCCATTGCTTCTCCAGAGCATCTTCCATGAGAAGGCAGTGGAGACAAGGCCTGGGTGCTAGTCAGAGTGTTCACCTGATGCCCACGTTCCCAAAAGAGTCAGCAGAGAAGGGTCATAGAATCCTAGAATGGCCGGGGTTGAAAAGGACCGTAAAGATCATCTAGTTCCAACCCCCTGCTGTGGGCAGGGTTGCCAACCACTGGAGCAGGCTGCCCAGGGCCCCATCCAGCCTGGCCTTGAACCCCTCCAGGGATGGGGCATGAAGATGGTTCAAAGAAAAAGCTTAGTGTAGGTGTTCCTTGCTCACATCACCCTATGACAGAATGGCTTTTTATGTGTTTAAAATTGGGCAATGTTAATCTGTCCTTCAACACCTGTGCTTAAAAACAGATAATCTAAACCGAAGGAGCTCAGAGTGTGACAGCCTGCTCAGGGTGATGGTGCAAAGCCAAGTCCTGTACTGAACGGGCTGGACTTTGCAGGTTTTCTTGAAAGAAACAGTCCTGTTCCCTCTTCTGTCTTCTCCCCTTTGCTGTCCTGAGGGTGCAGAATCTGTTCTTTGGGGATCAAACAGAAGAGCTCATGCGAAGGAAATCGTGGGAGCACAGGGGGAGGCTGCATCGCCCTGCTCGGGGGCAGCAAACCTGGGGTGCTTAATGAAACAGTTGTACAGCAGTACTCGGGGTTGCTCCTCTCTTCAGTAATGAGTGTTTTTGAGATGGTAGTAGAATTCACAGCAATGTTTCTTCTTACAGTCAGCTTTTTTTTTTTATTTTGGCACAAGGCTTAGGAAGCGATAACATTTGAGGTGCTTATCTGTGCCTAGCAGCCTTGCAGGAGGAATGCTGATGAGCGTGGCATGAAGTGTTCTCTGAATACTGGCAGGAATGAAGCGGAATTATTGACGCTTATATTGGAACAGTTTTCTCTTGTTTTTAAACTTCTCTACTAAACTCTTGAGATTCAGTGGCTTCTTCCAAACCTCATTAAATTCAATAAAAACCTTGTTGCAGATTTTGTGAAGGTTTTTTTTCTTGGACCTAAAACATACGACATAAGTCTACCTCCTGCTGCGCTGAATGTGTATCTTGCCTTTTTAAAAGCCAGAAAACTGTCTCTGAAGACTCTCTCTAAAGTTGCATGGTCTGCCTTCATAGATTTATTTTTTTTTTGGTTTAATAAGTTTGCTAAGTATTCCCGTCAAAGGTGACTTTGTACAACCAGGCAGCTGTAGAGTTGATCTTGCTGCATGATCAAGCTGGTACCTCAAAGTACAACTCTGTGCTTTCTGCTGCGTGTGCCGTATTTAATTATCAACCCATGAAGCTCTTGGAATTGACGTTTGGCTTGTTGGTTGGTTGAGATTTTAAAATTTTTAAAAAGTTGACCTCTGTTGCAGGTAACCAAATGTTGCTTTTGGGAACTATTTAATATAATTGTAATTCATTTTCAGATGTGTTTTTTAACAGCTGTGATCATTCATAGCATGTTTTCTCTTAAAGCAGAGCATCCTTTTTAAATAGTAGCAGCATGTTGATACGTATGAGATTCCCCTACACTATTTTCACTGCATGAAACGTTGGAAATTCTTTTGCTTGATGCATCTAAGTTTGAACTTCTCAAACTATTTCTTTCTACTACATCAATCCTAAAATCGTATATTTTTTATATTATTCTTTATAAGCCATAAAATAAAGGACACAATAAATGCAAAATAAAGATTATTTTTTTTTAATGGACCAGAAGGTGAAAATTAGCACTAACTGTGGCACATCAGAGTACAACAACCCGTTTCTAGCAGCAGGATCGTATGCTGGTGTAAGGTAGACTTTCTGGGCACATACACATGCAGTGTGCAGTCGGGATAGCTTCCAAGCTGCTGTGAAGAGCAAGTGTTCTGGTACCTGGCTACAGGGAAAGGTATTCCGTCACTTTGTTTGCATGCTTTAGGAATGGGTGGGTTTAGTCCGGAACTTTAATTTTAGATTTTAGGTATTTTAGTGTAGAACTTGGTGTTCTGCATGACTCAGGCTGTTGGAGAGGTCGTTCCAGCGCTATAGAAGACGTCTGTGAATACCAGCTGAAGCGACTGCATAAGAATGAGGCAATCAGATATTTTATCCATATAATTTTTCTTGACAAATGTATGCTTGCAACTTAATACTTAAATTTATTTTTTTTTTTGTACAGCACTTAGAAAGTCAAAAAGCATTGCTGCTCACCTGGGCTTTTCTGCAGCTTTGCCCAAAAGTACTTAGGCAGTAACCAGTATTTGGGGGGGGGTCTTCATTTGCTTGCCTGGGTTTGAAAAAGCTATTTTTATCATAAACCACTTTTGATGATCCGTACAAAACCAGTTGGATTTTCTATAAAAGAACTCTCCTGTAGCTTGTATTGCTAAGTAAATTTTTTTTTTCAATTCTGTGTACCAAAGAAGTTTGACAAAAATTTGAATTGCTTTGTGGCCACAGTTTCTGCATTATTCCTTAGCAGAAACGAGGCCTTAACCAGCAGGTGTGTACCTGTCAGAATCCAGTCGTTGAGTTCCCTCTTTGGGCGTATTAAGACCTCAGTAGTTACAACTTACACAGTAGTTAGTACTTTTTACTTTTAGCCTTTAAGTGAGACAAACAAACCTAACAGTCGAGTTTCTTGTATAAGTAGCTAGCTATTTAAGAGAGAGTTTTTTCAATTGAAGGTTCATGTTTTGAAGTATTGTCTTTTTATTTGCAGTTGCCA
>NW_010105376.1:39228-55710 GCF_000699245.1 Pterocles gutturalis | reverse complement strand
GGAAGAGCATCGTTTGAAACTTTCTGGGACAAAGAGGACTGTTTCATTAGTGCTCATTCTTTGGTAAGCTAATTGTATTATTTTAGTAAGATGAGCTACCTGTTGAAGGTGGATTCGTCCTTGAGTACTCTCTCAATTAAATAAAGGATTTTCCAAGATGTTAGACAAAAATCAGTATTTTCTGAGATGGAATTGGTGGCCTTTAGTTATATATATAGAAAGGACTTCTGGTTCTTAGTTGTACACTGTCTTCAAACATGATTCTTTGTCTATCCTGCTCCTATTCCTGAGTAACGTGTAAATGTCCGTATTGTTAGCGACTTCCCCAGTAAATACTTTTGAAAGCTATTCGGTTACTTCTCCGTGTGGTGCCAGGAAAGAGGGGAAGCCTTGCTGTCAGGGATTGAAATGTGGGAAACGAGTGTTTATCCTTATCTCAGAATGATTTCCTTCCACCTGTGAAAGGGGAAGAAGTGTTTTCACTTGGGAACAGAAGCATCTTTTGCTAAAGCCAGATCATATTCTTCAGTTTTTTGTGCTCAAATCTTTTAATGCTGCTTTGTCACAACCTTTGGATTCCCATCTAAAACTTTTACAGGGCAACATGTGACACAGCATGTAAAGAGACGGGTTTTGAGACTGAGGGTCAACTCGATTTTGATACTAAATCAAGTGGATTCAGGATCTGGACAGGGAAGGCAGGGGAAGAAAGTAAAGCACTTGGGTACTTCCTTTTTCCTTTTTTTACCCCTCCAGGTTTTCTTTTTCCTTGCTGTAAGTGCAACTGCATTTAAATATATGTGAATGTAAATGATCCTTTATTTATATAATCATTTTTAGTTAGAATCACTGGCAAGCAGATGGTTATTGCTAGTCTTAATTATGTACATATTTTAGACCAGAAGGCACATCTACAATGAAAGGTAATTAAGATATTCCCACACAGAGTCTGAGGTTACAACCTTTACTAATCATTTATCCTTTCAAGCGGAATGTAAGGATGGAGAATTAACAAGACTAACCTCTTTTTTGGTGTAATTTAATATACGTGAACCTACAGTTGGAGGGGCAGCACAGGAAATTGATAACATAACCTTCTTTGGCCTTGATAAAAAAAATACTTCTAACAATAAAACAAAGTTTCACTACACTATGTATAAGCTATCCACTGTTTATGTGTGATGGTATTTGTGAGTACGAGCCTGAATTTGAGGGTGCTTTTTGTGAAGATGTTTTCTTGGTCAGTTATTATCTAAGCTGTATTTGAACATTTCCATTTCATTTTTGGGAGAATGGTTTTTACTGTCGTGGACAAGCTGATAATTTGCCAGCTGTTGTTAACCAAAGCAAGAGTTCTGATTCCATTCTGCAACTAATAAAAAAAATGGTGTGGGTCAGCTGGAGAGTAGAGTTCTTCAGCCAGCTTGTGCTAGGCTCCAGAGCAGCATGGTGAGTTAATTATCGCGGGTAGAATTCAGAGTGGCTTGCTCGAGTTTTGACAACATGAAGAGCGCTCTTGTTCTCACTTCTAAGGTCAGAAATCCCCTTGCTCAGTGTCACACACCCACTGTCATCCTTTTTCTGTTCACATGACCAACCTGGAAGAGTTTGCTGAGCGTACAGATGGCACTGGATCAGAAAGCGTTGGTATGGAAAGAAATAGAGATGGAAGGGGTGGTTTGCGAGTTAATTCACACCGCCTCAGCATGGGCTGCTACTGACAATAGCGTGTGGTCCCTGTCCCCGGTCCCAGTCGTGTATTTCCTTTCCCCTGTGCTCGATCCAGTGATCAGGAGATCATAAATGGAGTGGGATCAGCTTGTTGACATGATGGGAAATGAGTTATTTCTGTCGGTATATTCACTGTCCATCAGATCAGCTAACTTCATTCTAGTCATTTAATGTTCTGTGCTATTTTTGCCAGCATTTTTTAGAAGTATTTTTGTCTTGGGGCAGTTAAGTTGATGAAGCATTTCACTGATACCTAGAAGCAGGGTGAGCGTGCAAACTATTTATTTTAGAACCAGTCTTATAAGTTCTTGGATTGTTTATCTTGGCAGCATCACAGTTTATATCTGATCATCCTGATTAAAGCTCAAACTGCCGTATTTTTTCCACCCAGCTTTCCCAAAATTTGCTCGAAAAAGGAGCATTCTCACATTCATGTAAAAAGCCCCAGTGTTGTAACAGAAGCTGTTTTACAGCTGAATGCAGCAATTGGAATAAGAAACTTGTTCTGCAGTAATTTGAATAGTTTCTGGGGAGTGTTTATGCTTGGTTTTAGGAGCCAAGCTGTAAGAAATTTTAAAAAACCTGATTTTCTAAGCTAATACTGTTTGTATTAATATGTAGATGGTTATACAGTAAACCTTAAAAATAAATATATCTAATCTATCTGAAGTAGACAAGAACAATTTTGCTACAGCGCAGTGCCTAATAGTTTAAAACTTTTGATGAGTGATACCAAGCATGCTTTAGGTTTGTAATAAAGCTCAGCTTTTTAATTAGGGCGATGTTTCTTTGTGCTTGAAGCTGAAGGAATTTTCTGAAATAGCAAGGTCTTTCTTCTATTCAGAAAGCTTTACTTTAATGCTTAAAGCTTTGGTCAGTTGTACATGAATTGTCTAGATGAATCGGTCTGGAAATGTTTGGTCTTAACGACTCTAACAGCAGCTGCTGTTCTGGAAGAGCAGAATTGGTGCTGGTGAAGAGGGAGCTGGTAGCAGAAGGCAGTCGTGCCGACAGCCTGCCTCCAGCAGCCTGCGGAAGCGGTACCCGAGATGTCCTCCTCAAGAAGCGTTCCTATCGATGTGCCCTTGCTCTGCACCGCTCTCCTGGCTGGCTGTAGGCCCGACAGCTCAATGCGTAAGCGTATCGGTGTTTTAAGGATGGAGGAGATCTGTGTAAACCTTACAGTTTTTAAACCCATCTTTTTTTGAGTTATTAGTCTTCATTATATCAGGATATCCTGCAAAGTTAACGCAGTCTGCGCCTCTCGTGACGGATGAACTGGAAGATAGAGGTTGATTGGGCAAGTAATCCTCTTGCTTTGCCAGCCATCTCATTTTGATTGGATTGAGCAGGAGGCTCATTTTTTACATCTTGGAGATCAAGGAGAGTGGTGCATCACGTAATCTGAAAAACATAGGGTGAGAACCAAAGGTTGGAAGCTGAAACCAGAGGGATTTGAGAGAGCGGCTGAACCCCTCCTTTCTTGGTATCTTCAAGTCAAGAGTGGACGTGGTTTTGGGAGATAAGCATACCCCAACACAACGTATGGAAAACAGCAAGTCATGCTGGAATCAAGCACAAGCTCTTGTTCTGAACAGGGGGGCTGGAAGGTTCTGGCCTCTGATATACTAAAGATCAATCCTGATGAATTTATGGCCTTTTCAGCTTTAAATATTGTGATTTTTTGAATATTCTCTGCATTTACAGCATGGGTTACCTATGAACCATCTTTCTTCTCCTGCTTTTGAAACAAAAACATTAATTCTGCCTTTCTGAACCACTATTAACAATAACACTATCTTCATCTTGCTGTTGGTAGATAGCGTTTCTAGATTTCCTTCATTTCTGAGAACTTAAAAGAATTCCTCCTCTCCATTGTTCTTGCAGGCGTGGCAATTTCTGTGCTGTTTTCTTTTTCCTTATCAGTTTCCATAGCTGATAGATTCCGACTTCTGTCACATCTTCTAGCTTTTGTTTTTCTTGTTGGTTAAAATGGGGGGTTTGTATCTACTTTTTGCATTAATTGTTAGTGAATTAGTGGCAGTTCCAGCTCCATTCTGCTTATCATTTCGTCCTTTATCTAGATATACACACACATACATGTCCTCTTCTGCAAGCTGCGCAGTTTTGAACCAACTTAAAGCTTTTATATGCTGGTTTTCCCCTGCTCTGGGGATACGAAGGCATTTTGTTTATCGTGATGTTCCCATTTAACGGAGGTTTTGGGGCCTGTGTGATGCTTTCTTCTCATTGATCAGTTTTAGAGAATGAGAAGGTTTCGTTTCAGAATCTGTGCATCTGCTGCTCCTTTCCCCTCTGTAAATATTCTGTACGATATACGGGATGGCGTTCGTGCTTCCTGCAGCGGTACTGTGCTTGTGAGCCACTGCCTTCGGAGTGGTTTTCTGTCAACCACAACACTGATAATTTGAAATATGTTTATAAGCACGGTGACATATAAACTGAGAACCGACTGAACTCGACTGATATATTTTCATTTTTATCTTTTATGTGCTGTAGGCTGCCAAACCCGTAAAATACCTGAATAAATAATTTTTTTTAAAAAAGGGAAGAACCAACCTGAATTTAAAGAATTGAATGTAAGATAAATCTCAAAATCAATTTGTAACTTCTATATTCACTTCAATCATGAAGTTCCCAATGGGGCCAATTGCATAAATTTCAAGAGTGTATGCTCTTTAATATTTCCAGAATATTTGCAGATGATAAAAGATGAGGGGATTGTTAGATCGTGGATAAAGCAAGTTGCTAGAGTACAGTGACCTCGAGCTCTTGGAAAGGTCAGTGCAAGAAAATGGATGTTTTCATACATCCATGGATGTAGAAAATGAGCCATAACTATACAATGAGGAATTTTATCCATACATGAATTCTAATTCCTGTGCCAAAGCTGAAACAAGATTGCTTCAGGAGGATCTGACAACCCGTGTTACACAACCGGTCAGACTCGATGGTCACAGTGATCCCTTTGGTTTTATAACCTGTGTGTTTGTGAATCGCCATCTGCAAATGACTTGGGAGAAAATGCAGGGCCATCTCGAAAGATGAACGTGTTTTAATTTCAGTTCTATAAACATTAGTCTAATTGCTGCATTCAGATGGTTATTCTCCCAGCAGTGCATTCAAAGGTGATTTTTCAAATTGAACAGAAGGAGCCGGACACATTTTGAAACGATTTTGTCTCTCAGGAGAGTCAGTTTATATGGATTTAATCTTTTCATAATTACTGTTTGCTTGCAGTTTCCTAACAGCTGAATTCTCAGTTAATTTGTGTTTATTTGCCAAAAGAGTGTGAATTGAACTTCATCGTTATGTTTTTCTGGTTTTCTAGATTTTAATAATAAGTGAAGAAGAGCCTCAGAGTATTGTGAGTAAAGACGAGGATTTCTCCTCCTATCCAGGGCCTGTCATGGTAAGCGAAAGGGGTTTGTAGGGTTTATTATGGAGCAGAATAGGCTAAAATCTGAAAAACATTAGAGAATTCGTGTTTATGTGGGGGGCTGATGAATTTTAAGTGCAGTGCTAGGCTAGGCTGGACTAATGCTTTTTTCCTAATACTATTACAAGTCTGTCTCTTTTTTAAGGACTTTATTGATCAGGCTGCAGGAAGGAAACCTGTTTCTAATACCATATTCAGTTGTTGGAGTGCTTGTCTTTGAAAGTTCAGTAACTTTAAGTTACCGATACCTGAGTTCTCTAAACCCTTCATCCTGTTTGAGCGTTTCGCTGATAGCATGCTGTGTGCTGAGGAAGGCAGCGAGTGGCAGTGCTGAAGTTAACTGCAACGCTTTGGTTCTCAGGATGAAGAGACTCAGCACAGCCTTGAATGCATCCAGGCTAATCAGATTTTTCCCAGGAAGCAGCTGATCCGAGAGGATGAGAACCTTCAGGTAATCACCACGCTGCTCCTTGCCAGTTAAGATCACAATGTCTCGTTGAGTTATGTACTCTCTGGCCTCTTCCGTAGAATTTTCATTTGCAGTTGAGCACAGTAATAGGAGAAACACATTTTATTTTTAAATACTTATGTACTGTTGGTAGGACAGAGAACTTGTGCGTTATATTACAAGAGATTCCTTACTGTCTGAAAAATATAGCCATTGCTTGTGGAGTCATTTCAAGTGCTAGGTTTTATTCCGTAGTTTAGAACTTTTATTTTTTTTAAATAACACTAAGCTAGTCAAATTCCACCGTTACTTCTTGTTAGTGAGAAGCCAAAAGTCTTACGCTGCACAAAATGGATATTTTTTGGTTTCTGAGTTTTCTAAAGTTCCTTTTGAAATCATTTTAATCCAAATGATTTATCCATGTAGACACTCTTACATCAACTGAAGAGGTAGTTTGGTTCATTTTAATAGAAAATATTTTTAATTGATTTAAGCTAAGCTGGTGTAAAACCAGATTATTTCCAAGTTGAGCATTTACTCTTTTTACCCAGCTCAGCTGAACTGGGCCTAAGTCAGATTTTTAATTAAACAGTTGCCATTTTTTTGTGCAGTGTAATACGACTGCAGGTTTGCTGATTTTATAAAACAGCAGCATGTCGTGCATTTCCAGGTTTGCAGTGAGAAATAGGAAGCAAAAAGTATGATTTGTCCAACTGACTTCAACTGTATAGCATTCGGGTATCCAGTCTAAGCTGGTTACCTGGGCTTGCCTAGTGAATATTGGGGATCAATGGCATAGAAGATTATCCGTCTTAAATATTTGCCTACTTTAGGATGAATTTAATACCATTATGGAAATGCTCCTCTCCTTACTAAGGAGCGAGAGCATAAATCAAGGGGTTGGTCAGACTGTTTGCCAAAATGTGAGGACATTTTGCTCAGACTTTTCATTAAAATTCATTGTTATCCCTGACCAAGCACTTTCTACTTGGGAAAATTAAGAGAAAATGAGGAATCATTTTACCAAAAGGCTACAATTAACCTCTGAACCAACCCTACCCAAGACTTTCCTTCTTAGCAGTAATAGCTAGGCTGAATTCTTGGCAGTGTTTCATTTTGATTTTATGATGTGTGCTTGAGTGTATGCTTACAGGAGGTACATATTTTTGGTAAAGGGTTTCTGAAAGACTTTTTTTTCCCCCATACTGAAGGTCCCGTTCATTGAACTTCATGGTGAGAGCACGGAGTACGTAGGACGAGCAGAGGATGCCATCATTGCACTTTCTAATTACAGGCTTCACATCAAATTCAAGGAATCTGTTGTGAATGTAAGTGTTATTCCTGCTACTATGGCAATACAGGTATTCTGAACTCAATCCAAGTGAGGGAATTGAGGATAAAGGTACAGTGATCCTGCCGTTTAAGGTTGGTGGTAATGAAAAATCTCTTTATGATGTTCAAATCACATTTTTCAGGGAGAACAGATACATATTTAGGCATTAAAAGATGACTTGGCACCTCTGAAAATCGGGCTTCATAAGGAACCTTCACATCACTCAACTTTATGTTCTCTTTACAGCTGGCTGCTGGCCATTTGTTCTCTCTCAGCTCTCTATATACTCAGTAGAGAAAGCAAAGGTTTAACAAAGGGCTGTTTGGAGCACCTCAGCTAGATTTGTGCCTTGCTTGGAGCTTCAAAAGGTGGGAGTAGGTCCAGCTATTCAGGTTACGTGCCTGGAGTTGGGTAGTGTGAGTACAGTCATTGTTGTAAGAGATCTGTGAGCTGGACCTCATCTTCAGGTGCCTACGTGTTTATTTAAAGAGCTTTAAGGATCCATTCTTAAAAATGGTTGCATGTCAGATGGACTGATCGTGAGTAGCTGGATAGCTCCAAGGTTGTTAGTCCTGCTTCAGATGTCATCATTAACCAGAAAGATTCTGTGGGATAGTGTATGAGGTGGAGCAGAATACAGATTCTTCTTCTCTAACCACATATGACCTTCACTAATGGCTCAGGATGAACTCCACTGGAATCCAAGGCAGACAGGATTGGGAATAGCTGTGGGCGTAAAAGGTACTTGCAATAATTAGGAACCATTTTTAGATTGTTAAATTTTGGAATAATAACCACTTTGGTTATTGTTGATCAAAATTATTAATCTGATGGTGATTTTATAAATTAAATCTTCACTAAGTGCTTTCTGATTGTGTTCATCTTGATTCTTTCCTACTGTTCTTATATTGCTAGAGCTGTTCAAAAAACACCTGTAAGACCTTTTTAAAAATGTATAAATGTTTACTAATGTTAGGAGTTGGGTTTGTTTTTGTTTTTAATGATTTTCCTAAGAATCACTATCCTGATGAACTCCAGGCACACTAACAACCTTGTCACCTCAGCGGAGAGAAGTATTCCTGTGTAAGAAAGAGGATTCTTAGCAAATATCTGTGTTATGGTACTCGTAAAACAAATTAATTCCCCGTGTCGGAGCGTGCAGCTGTTCTGTGCAGGCATCTCCTCTTGAAGTAGGCGGGATATTCTCATGGTAGAAATGGTTCTCCAGAGAAAGCAGTAGGCATGTCACCTTCTTAACCCTTAGCAGAGTCAACTGCATGAAGGAAATGGATTCCAGTTAAAAATAGATTCCTGGTCTTTGGTTTTTTTAACCTCACTGTTCTCTTTCTGTTTACAATTCAATAGCCTGGCTGTCCAAACGATGCGTGTGAAACCTCGGTAAGCAGCACAGTGCTGCTGGATCATTTGCTGCTCCTGTGCTTGAAAAGAAATACATTTAAAAGTTGGTAATGCTCACATTGCAACACTGCAGAAAGCAGCTGTATGCATCGATCTTCTCCATGGCTAATTTCCTAGATCACAGTAATAATAGCAACATGGTGTTTTAAATGCGAAACAAAAGTTCCAGTAGACCATGCATAAATTGGAGGGATTATGGCATTCAAAAGTGTTGACTTACATTTATCCCTGGGATAAAAATGCAGACTCAACAGTGATCTCTCGGTGCACATGGGAAGCTTGGTTCCCAGGCTGATCTCTACTGATTGGCTTTCCTTAAGAAAATTTCAAACTTTGCAGCAGCTGAGTGTTTCTGTCTAATCATTTTCTCCCTGTATGCTAATTACATTTACAGGAGAACTGAAATTTTAGTGTAGTTTATGAAACCACGGACTTGTATGTAGCCTCTTTCAGATAGTAGATTTTGGACACAGTAAAAAACCCCAGTCGTACTGGCAAGATGAGGGAGACTTTTGGTCTTGGTGAGTAAATGAGTTTTAGTATGAGCTTTGCCTTGCGTGGAAAACCGGTTGGTTTGGGATCTTCCCTGGCTTACACCAGTAGCACAGTTGCGGTTCATCTGTGCTGAACAATAGCTTGGTCCTTGTTTTGTTCTCAGGTTCTGATCCTCTGGTTGTTCACGCTGTGTGCATGTTAATAGCAAAAGTAGAGAGGAGATAAGTGTATTTAGTTGTAATCAAAAGCAAAATTTCCTCCAGGTACTCCTTGTAGGTTATATGAATGAGATCATACCTGGAGGGATTTGATTCCTTCCATCTAGGAGAGTCCTCGAAGACCTTCTGAGCTGACCTCACATCCTCGGTTCCTCCATACGTTGTGTTATACCATGCTCAGGACGCACAGCACATCACCTTGGCCAGTAACCAGTCTGTTATTGGTAACCCAGATGTTATTTCAGGCTCTGAGCTGGGAAAACAAGAAGAAAATACTAATTTCAGCTCACGGCGCCTGGCTGCCACAGGGTACCCAAGAGAGACTCTTGCCAAATGGGACGCAGGGTAGGGGATGCAGCACGGTCACTGGTGAAGGGGCTGGTGCGCAGCAGCCTAGCCGTGCTCCGCTGCGTCCCACTCGCCGTTGGGGTCAAGGACTGAGCCATGGCATGGGTTGGTTCAGTGGTGTAAACAGAACTTGGGCTTTTTCTAAATACAGAGAGATTTTTCTCTAAATATATCTTGTACTGCTGCTAGATAACAGACAGTTCCAGTACTTATAATAAAAAAAAAGAAAAGAAAAAGTTTGAGTTGTAGAATGTTGCTGGTGTTTGAAATGAGATAATTTTAAAGAAGAGACAGTCAAAGAGATGTACTGCAAGAGCACGGTGCTCTCGTACTCCCTCTAATGCAATATGATTGGCCTTGGATAACAGTGCATGTTCATTCTTATGAAAGCAAAAATGATTTCTTCTCCGCTGTTTTACTTCGATAGCTATTATTATATGGTGAAGTGCCTGCAGATGGAATTGATGGCTCTTTCGAGAGCTAGCTAACTGCACCGACTTGCTCTATGCATCAGCCTGAAAATCATAACAATGGAAATGGAAGGTTATCAGTGGACAGAAAGGAGATTGAGAGTGTGGGAGGATCAGAGGACAGATTTTTATGACTGGAGAAGAAAATGCAAAAGATTGATATGAAGGTTGCCCTGAAGAAAAAAATTGCAGATTCTAAGGAAATAGATGGTGAGCTACATGTAGACTGTCAAGAGAAAAAAGAATGGCTGTTGAGCAGAGGGGGAGTTGAAAGGGTATAGAACAAAGAGTGACTTTGAAAGAAGGAAATTAAAAATAATGCAGGAGTAGAAGAATACTTAGTGTGTCTTTAGAGTGCAGACAGGAGGACGAGGTGCCAGAACCAGACTGGTAGGAGGAGAGAGCAGTGTGGAGAGCGGCTTAAATGAAGATGGGCATGGGAAGAAATGCAGTAAAAGAGGGCTTGGGGGAAAAAAAGAATATTAACAGAAAGCAGCATTTGACTGAAAAAGCCAGTCTTCTAGAGTCTGAAATAATTTTGCTGGTGAAAGGTACCTTACTTTCCATGTGGTGCCATGTAAGTCAGTGGTCGATTTAAATAATTTATTGGGTGCACGTGATGCTGTCCAGTTGGAAAGAAAGTGCGGAAGATTCTCCTCTGAGTCTGTTAGTCTCTTAATTTGTTAGATAAACTCTTGTGATAGTTTTATCTACCTTGCAGACTAGAATCAAGTAGGAGAAGGTGTGGAAGAAATCAGCAGTTAAAATAAAACGATTAACTGTAGCAGCAGTACATCTGATCTGTTTGTCTGTAATGTATTTAAATACTTACATGGGCAGCTCAGTCTGCCAGCATCTCCCCTGTACGTGCTCTCTGCGGCTGACTGAGTTTGAGCTTAGTGATGGCAAATAAAGAGGGGACTTAGAGGAGAGAATCCTTGGTTCAGATGCCCCTTCATGTTGCTAATATGTACTTGTCCTGGGTCCAGCTGGGATAGGGTTAATTCTTCGCAGAAGCTGGGAGTTGGGCATAGCCGGATATTCGATACCATGCTGACGTCATGCCCGGGATATAAGGGGAAGCTAGCCGGGAGAGGGGTCTCTTTTGTGAAGCTCGTGGTGGTGAGATTTTCATTGTATCAGTGTTTCCATTGTACTCTATATCTTGTCTTATTGTTATATTCTTCTTTCTTTTGCTTTCCTCGTGTGGTATTATTAAAAATCTGTCGTTATCTCAACTCAGGAGGTTCCACTTTTTCTTATTTGCCCCCATCCTCCCGGGAGAGGAGTGGGGGGGGGAGGCGGTGTTGCGACCACGTGGTGGTGGTGGTCCTGACACCAAGACAGTACTTTATATTAGTTTGGTTTAGTGGGTTAGGTGGTGTGGGTTGACGGTTGGATTTGGTGATCCTTGAGGTCTTTTCCAACCCTAGTGATTCTCTTCTATTCTATTCTATTCTATTCTATTCTATTCTATTCTATTCTATTCTTAAAGTAGTAGCAATACAGAAAACATGGGCCAAAATTCGCGTTCCAGCTGTACTTGAATACCCAAACTGCTGGGCTGCCAAGTCAGACACCGTCTTGTCTGGTCTCCTTGTGCATGAATGTTCTGTTCTTTAACGGCCCCATTGCAACAAAAGTAAGAAAGAGTAACTCACCTGTACCAGCCCTGCCGGTGGTGGGAGATGAGGGCTGGTGTAAGGAGAGTCCAGCGCTGCTGCTTGGCTGTGGCTGGGTGCTAAGACACCACCTGCCTGCTGTGTTCCGGGGACTGTGAGCTCCAGGGAGTTATTTGAACTTTTGCATTCATAAGAGGACTCCAGACTCTTGACTCTCGAGTTGGCAGGGAAGCTGTGAGCTCTGTGCCTGTCTTCCCAAGAGACATTTGAGTGTTGATCACTCTCCTGTGCACAGCATTTACTATCGGCTTTCTCTAGGCCTCTTCACACTCGAAGTAAGTTCTCACACAGTTTGCATTTCCCTTGCCTCCTGTTTTTAGTTCCATTCCCTTTTTTCACTCCCCTGAAGTCAGGAACTGAGCTCTGTGATGCCTGAGGAGAAGCTGTCTTGATTCCTCACCCCAGATCTGTGATTGGAGCTGACCTTCAAGGACTTGCCCAGAGTCGTATGGAAAGGCACTGGCAGAGCTGGGGCTTACAGCCACGTCCTGTGAGCCCCACACCAGAACTGAAACTGCTGGATCAGCTCCTCTGATGGCAAAGAAGCTAACGGAGTATTTGAGTGATTCTCTGATAGCCTTGCTATCGAAGGATCTCGATGGCGGAGGTTTTATTGCCTTGGGGAATGCTCAATATAATCTAATAAAAATTTCAAACAGTTTTACAATTCCTGTTTATCTCAGGTGTTAGCTAAATTCTGTGTTTGGAATTGGGACAGTTATGTATGAGATAGTTGAGTACTAACTTTTATTTAAGGCAATAACGTACATTTGCCTGCCTCAGGTAAAGGTCCAAAACTATTAAGGAAAACTCATATTTTCATCATGTGATTTTTGTCTTGCCTTTAGAGGTATTTGCATGTACTTACATGTTTTGCCTGAGCAAGCTTCTGCTAGTTACATGTGCCATAAAAGATAAGAGCATGTAACTACACCTTTAAAAAGGAATGATTCAGCTTGGCTGCTCTGACCACGACTGTTGATTTAAACACGCCAAATGGTTTTTCCCTGAAGAGGAACTATGGGGTATTTCCATACAACACGCAGCTAGCCTGCAGCGCTCTGTTAGAGGATCTTGCTTAGCAGGTCACTTCTGACAGCAACAGCTAAAATTATATTCCCAAGATTCCTAGATTTGGACCTGTAAGAGAGAAATATGCTTCCATGAGAGAGGAGCGTGTGGGTTTCTGCTGCTTGTCCTACCTTCACGTTTGTCACCAGTGCTGCAGCCTTCTCGGCTGTTTCCATGTGATCCCTTAAGGTTTTTGGACTTCAGAGCAACGGAGCTGAAACTACTGATGTATGGTATCATCCTTCAGAGCTGGTGAAGTAATTATACTTCATTTTCTTTGGTTTTTTCTCTCTCTTTTCAGACTCCACGTAGTCC
Source organism: Pterocles gutturalis (assembly GCF_000699245.1). Taxonomy (NCBI): domain Eukaryota; kingdom Metazoa; phylum Chordata; class Aves; order Pterocliformes; family Pteroclidae; genus Pterocles; species Pterocles gutturalis. Next base: position 42,720 of record NW_010105376.1, on the reverse strand, counting down.
TATAATAAATCCTTGTGAGATATAAAGAAATTACAGTGTTAGTGCTCTTTGAAATAAAATTATATCATCTTTTTAATTGCAGGTTCCATTGCAGCTTATAGAAAGCGTTGAGTGCCGTGATATATTTCAACTTCATTTGACTTGCAAAGACTGCAAGGTTATAAGGTATGAACAGGCTCAATGTCGAATGGGGGGACCTTTGCTTTCTCCGTGCTATGGACAGCGGTGATGTTTTAAGGAAACATTTTTTCTTAGTGGACTCGCTTTCCCTCAAAAGATTTTCTTTTGTCTGATTTTGGATACGATAGCTGGGTATTTTTGTAAAGAGGATGGGAGCAAGGTGGTCTGCATTTTTCCTTGCTGTGATATGATATAGCAGCAAACCTTGGTCTGAGCCTAAGCGTCTCATTTTTGTTTCATTCTGAATTTAATTTTATTCACACTGTGCCTTCTCTGCCTTACAATCAGCTCTAATGTATTGCTTCAATTAATTATAAGATACAGAACTAATAAAACCACTGAAACACACACTTCTTGGAAAAGCGATTAATCAAGATTTGGGGTTTGGAGGGTTAAGGTATGTGCTTGTGTTATCCTTAAGACAGCTTGTTGTTAGCCTACTGGAAAAGAAAGTGAGGGAATAGGGTAAAGCCGGGTCTGCAACCCACTCTGTAACCCAGAAAAGTAGATTGCATGATGCGGAAGGGAGGATTTATTTATGTCTGTCCTTCAGCAGACTTCACGGTCTGCCCCAGGAGTCTCTGAGCTACTGAGCCTGAACTACAGCTATTTCCTACTTTTCTGCCGCAGAAATTAATTTTGATCTCTAAACTTTAATTATCGAGAAAGGAACATTTCTTTTTGATTAAATGTTTGCTGGCAGTACCTTTTGTATAATGAAATGAGCCCCAGTCATATCTGAGCACTCGGAATGTTGAACAGGCCAGCTGCTTCCTGACATGCTGTATTTTGATGAGGACTGATTTTACTTTAGAAGTAATATTTAGTTTAATTTGAATTAAATATTTAACTTCCTCTTAACTTGTAGCTCTTGACATTTAAAAAAGTCACCCTTCCTCTCTCCATTGATTTGTTATTTCTCTTCAGTTCTAGAATGAATACAAATTATTTGTATTTATGCATTTCCTTATGAATTTCCATTCAAAGTTGCATCTCCGAGAGTCAGTACTTGGTGACAGTGACTGTTGGAAAACCACGAAATATGGGGCTGAGATACCAGCCTTAGAACATGTTCTTGTTTTTTTCATGAGCAAAGTAGGTTTTGTTTTGAATAATAGGGCTCAGGTGAAGATAGCTATTTAAAATGCTAACTTTAAAAAAATTTAGAAAGAAAATGAAGTCTCTAGGGTGCGACGTATCCTGGCTGACCATGGATGTTGAACAGAGAATTATGCAGGAGTGCTCTCAGCTTGCTTTATAGTCACTGATGAGAAATAAACACCTCCAGGCCGCAGTTCCTCGCAGCCATTTTTCAGACATGTTTCATGAGTTGGACATGTCTTTTTCCTTCCCCTGGCTGACTTGTAGCTATTTGCAGGGAGGGTTAATAAATCCTGCCCTAGAGAATACAGATGCTATCATTAACCATGAGTGCGGTAGAACACAGGCTGCGCTGAGACTAAATATGTGGGGAATATTTTATAGCTATAAAATCTTGAAGAAATCTGTCAGAGCAAAATAAATCACTGATCTTATTTCCACCCTTTTATTGTAAAGGGGGCAGGGAGCCTCTTTGAAAAGATAAGCTAATGTAGTTTTAATATACTGCTTTGAAGATCCGTTTCCCCTGTGCAGGGAATACTCTGGCTGTTAGTCTGTAATGTTAGCCACAGCTCAGTTTCAAAAACATTGGGCTTCCCACCAAGGCCAGGAAAGAGAATCTTAGCATATGAGATAGGGAAATAACGTAAGGTTTCAAATACCAGCATTATTCTCAAATGAAGTATATTAATCAACTGGATAATTCTCCTGTGTCTGATGAAAAATGTGTTCTTGTTTACGGGAATGCAGTTATAATGTGTGTGATGGGTTTGTGAGTTTCCACCCGAGACCCCCAGTCAGCAAGGCGCTGGGACACATCCTGTCCTGGATTGTGGGAGTGCTGCGGACTGAACTCAGCGATCTTGTCTTTGGTTTTATAGCAAGCATATGCATTAATGTCTCCCTTATTCGTGGCTAGCAGGGCATACTGCTGGTTTATTCAAAATCACGGAACATTGCCTTCCTGCTTGCAGTTCATTTTGACTTCATAAGGATGTATTTCTTTACAAATGCCTAAAGGTTTCATTTTAGTATGTGTTAGAATGTACGTAGAAACAGAACTAAATTATCGGTAAGGTGTTTGTTCTCACTTTTTACTTTCAGAGAGGTTTTAATAGCCTATCTTGTCTGCCATCTTTTACTGGAAATTAATAGAGAAATGTTTGTTTCTGGGACAGGTGTCAGTTCTCTACTTTTGAGCAGTGTCAAGATTGGCTTAAGCGACTGAACAATGCCATCCGCCCTCCTTCGAAGATAGAAGACCTGTTCTCGTTTGCCTATCACGCTTGGTGCATGGAGGTGTATGCCAGTGAGAAGGAACAGCACGGGGACTTGTGTCGGCCGGGTACGTGGAAACACCTGGGGGATCATCGCAAATGCTGTGACTAGTAACTGCCTGTTTGAAATCCAGAACTTTCAAAGAAGGTTATAAACAAATTCAGTCTGTGCTGCTGTAAATTGAACCTGGAAAATTCCAGTGTGGGCTTTTTTCGTTACCTAAGTTCTTGCACTTCTTCACTGGCTGGTGGCTATACCGTACGTGGTGATTATATAGGTGTAGCATACCCTCACTTACAGCAAAGTGTCCTTTAAATGCCCTGCATGTCTGCTGCACAGTCGGAGTTTTGTTCTGTCTGAACAGAGGAGACATTAGCTCCACCATAGCGGCTTTGGGATCAATATGCAAAACGGTACCTGAATAACCTGGGGAAATGGCTGTGGCGGATTTGATTTAGCCAGTCATGTATAACACAAATAACATTTTGTTCACCATGGCAGCAATTTTCAATCAAAACCGTTTTGTACTGATTGTGCCCACGCTTTCTGTAATTGCCTGGAGCAGTGGTCTCCAGCACGGACGGTGAGGAGCAGGAGGTGAAGGAGGAGGAAGCCCTGAGCTGTTCCTAGGGTTCATTCACAGCTGCAAGACAGCGACCTGTTTTAGTGCAATATCATCCTTGCTGGAAGGTTTTAGAAGCCCACAAGTAAATAAAGGTGAAAAATTGGGATGCTGGGGGTTACAGCACTTGTTTGAATATAAGAAAATCTGGATTGCAGGCCCTCCAGTGTGAGACTCTTTTCTCTCACAGTTCACATATCTGGGAAAAATCCCAGTTACCAGGCTGAGGAATGTTAGACCAGCTTCTGTCCTGATCACTGACGCTGGTCAGGGCTGAGCAACGACTATAATCTCCTCGGTGCCCGAGGAAG
>NW_010105376.1:9128-39197 GCF_000699245.1 Pterocles gutturalis | reverse complement strand
CGGTCAGCAGGTAGCAAGGATGCTCCTTGGTTGTGGTCTGTTCCTACACTTGTCACACTTTATGTTAACGATTACTGAAAAAAGGCAAAAAAAAATCCTTAGAGCAGAATTTTAAACTCATGTTTTTTCCCTCCTACCTAAATTCAGGACCTGGAAGATAGCAGACATGTAGATGGGTTGTGACATCTCCTTGTCGTCCTTCTCTCTTCCTCACTGAATCAGGTTTCAGCCTAGGTTCAGATATGAAGCACCATTTACCTTTTTATTAACTGTTAGCAATCAAATTTTTTTCTTGTATGTGTGTCTATCAAATAGTTTTCTTGAATATAGTAACTTTTTCTTCCCTGTAGCTTGCTTATTTCTGGTGGTAGATATTCTCCACCAGAATATTATTGTTGAAATAAATCTATGGGAATGTCATTGAAGAAGTAAATCCCAAGGCATTGTAATTTATTTTTTTTTACATCCAAGGAGCGCAGTATTTGGTAGATGTGGACAAAAAACCTAAATTCCTTCAAAAGCTAAGTATCAACTTCTGGGGAAAAAATGTAAGTTGTTATCAATGGATGTAATGGGAGCTATGAACTGTGGCTCACAAGATCAGCTTTTATAGCCAGAAGGCCCAAGTCCACAAAATGTATAGCTTGCTTCTTCTCTGATTTGGAGAGTTGATTGGGATGTTTTGAAAATATTATCCATCTTGGCTCAAAGTGCCTCTTAACATACCAGCATTTCAGGAGGAATGGACAAGATGTTAAGTCTGGGGTTTCATTTCTCAGTGGAAAATCTATGATTTCACGACAAGCGCAGTAGTAGAAAAATTGAGAGGGAGCGATCAAACAGAATATTTCATTTTCATGGAGTTTTATGTATTTCTGTAAAAGCCCACCAGCAACATGCAGCATTGATGACTGGGGCTGTTTCCAGTATTCTCATTTGCTATCCAGAAAAACCCTTAAGGATGTGTCACAAATTTTAATGACCTTTCCTCAAAGCAGCTGATAATGAAGCCCATCTTCAGTGCTGCAGGGGAATGCGGCTACTCCAATAAAAGGGTTTAAAAAAAAAGTCACTGCTAAGGAAGAACATGACAGTGTGTCTGGCTGGAATATATTGTCCCAGTTTCACCTCTGCACTTGTCAGAGGATCAGAGGACTCCTCACAGAGCTGCCATCTCTCTAGAGCCATCCCGCGTTTGTAAAACAGGGACTCGAGCAGCTGATCCGTTTGAGTAGGTGGCTGGGAGATAATAAATTCAAGCTCATGCCGAGTTCATGTGAGAAGCGGGAAGTTGTTGGCAAGCTCCAGTCTAATTGATCTGGCGATGGGGAAGGCAGAGCAGAACAAAGCCTGTGTGATTCTGAGGCTAGCCTGCTGCAGAAAATTCCCAACCCGGGAGGCAGCACTATTTCTTTTTTATGGTGCTGTTGTACCAGTGACATGATGTAAAGGAAATAAGCGCTGGAGGTCAGTCAGGTCTGTAGCTTTTACCACCCTGTGCCTTGAAGAGTGATTATGCTCCATTTGTACACAGTGTCAGTCTCACATTTTACCTTTCAAAAAGCGTAAGAAAAAATAATGTCATTATGCAGATCTCTTGCACATAGTCCATATTGTGAAGCATGTCTAGATTGGCAAATACCGTTGTCGGTGTGTGATCTGACCTGTAGGAATGAATAACATGTAGCTTTGCTTTCGCAGTTAATTAAGTCCTGTAGTTAAGCAGCTATTTTTATTCCTAATTTACCTATTTCTCTATATTTATCTCTAATTGTTCTGTAACATCACATAAAAAATAGTTTCAGACGTGTACATTTACAACTTTGAGATGAATATGTATCTACACATATCTTGGGTATTTAAAGACTTTAAGTATTTGAAGACTTCAAGGGCTTTCTGAAATATATAATGGAAATATGTAATACTTAAAGCATTAATTTTGTGATAGATTTTTTTTTCCTCAGGTGGTGCTCTGCTTCATGATGTAGTGATACAGTCATTTCAAGAGACAAGCAGTTCAGAATCATTTTATATCACACGTTCATTACATTTATCACATTTCTTAGCTCTGTGAACCTGGAAATTCTGTTATTCTCTTCTACATGTTGATTAAGTACCTTCTGATTCTCTAGACTTTCTGTGTATCAGAATAATTTCTCTTTATTGCCGTTGTATATTTTTCAGTTGTATTTGGATACTTTAAAAAAACCATCTAGGAAATAAATGGAGCTCATCCCAGTTCCTTTAATATCTTAATCCAGGAATCTGTGGGGCTCTTGCAGCTGATATTTGTGTCAATCAGTTGTGCATTTTATCTTCATATCTTCACGTCTCACAGAGGAATAATGTCCAGTTTAGAGATGGAGCACTGTGATGCAGGTTAAATTACAGGGTGTGCCTACAGTCGTACAGGAAACCTGTGGCTGAAATTGCGTACGAAATGGAGACCACCCAAGTTCCAGACCACATTCTATATGTTACCCCTTCCCGTATCAGACCAGAGCTTCACGTTCTTCTCATTGATACAAAATTCTTCTGAACTTCGGAAGAGAAAAACTGCTGGTGTTTTCCCACTGAGACTGCTGATGGATCTAGATTGCCTTTGCTGATGTGCTTGGTTCCGGACTGCAGGGTTATTGTTTCTTACATGAACTTACAGAAGCTGGACATTGCAGAGCAAATGTCCTTCGTGCAGAGCTGAGCAAGGAGAGCCATCAGTATGAGCTGTGGTTCTCCTGATGCGGATTTTCAAAACAGGATTGTGAAATGTCGGTGGTGGTTTTGGGCTGTTCCTTTCTCTTTGCAGTTGTTAATAAGTAGGAGTGTAGTGGTGTGTTTTCTCTATTTTAAAAGATAGGAATCTTCTTATTTTGCATTAATTTTCTCTCTCTGCTTTTGATACCCAGGAGAACACGTAACTTCAAGGTTTAAAAATGAAGTGGAGCGGATGGGGTTTGATATGAACAATGCCTGGAGGATTTCCAACATCAATGAGAAGTACAAGTGAGTTCTGTGGGCTGCTGATCCACAGCCAAGTGCCATCTCAAAACACCAATTTGGTTATAACAGATCTCTGGAACTTTTTCCAAGTTCTACAGTTCCTAATGACGGACAACTAGAATTATGATTTTTTGGGTAATTTTCTAGAAAAAAAAATCTGCTTTTAAAGTATTGTTTAATATTTTATTAGCTGTTACAATTTTTTTAGCCTTAGAAATACCAGATTTTGATGTGCTTGATTTCTAGGAGAGTAAGCATTTTAATGGAAGAAAGGGGAAGCCTTAGGTCAGCAAAGAGTGGATTCTGAACTTCTAAAAGACATTTTTTACTGTGTCTTTTTCTTGAATTTATGACAGACTTGTATAAAAAAAGAAAAGTTGGTTTGGAAGAGTTAAGCTTGTAGATCCTGAAGATGAAACACTTTCTCTGGGCCTGAAAGCACAGACAAATGTCCTCTCTAGCTGCTGGAGCACAGAAAGATGTTCCTCCGTTCACAGCTGGGAGGATGGAGTGTCGTGGCTGATCCCTGATCCAACTTAGAGGAAAACCAGCAGTAATGCTGTGTCACAAAACCCTTTTCCTTGCTCTGTCTTTGCAGGATAACAACTTGCAGCTGGTAGCTGGTGTCACTGCAAGAAGAGTATCTGTCTTGGTCTCTAGAAATCTAGGGGAGAAAAAATAGCTATCCCTTACATGTTTAATGCCAAAGAAAAAGGAAAAAAAAAACCTATTATATGTCATATGAAAGGACGGTCTTAGACGTTCTCAGGTCTGTCCTTGTGCAGTACATGCATCTCTTTAAGGAGATGGACTGGGGATGAACCAGTTTCAGTTCAGTTTCAGATTCAGCAATCCATCGAAGCCACCACTGACTGCTTGCACTGCTCTTGTTGGCAGTCGTGACTTGATTAGTTAAATTGTGGAGGAGGCGCATCTAGTAGGAGAAAGTTCCAGTTAGCCAGTCCAGCGTAAGCCAGTACGCTCAGATTCCTGCCTGCAGCGAGGGTTGACCAGCCAATGTGTTTTTTCTTACTTGCACAAGTTCCTGTCTTGAATCCAGTAGCCCAGGGTGGCTCTGCTTCTGTGTTTTGTCACCCAGAAATCAACTGATTAATTCTTTAGCATGGAGAGATGGGCAATTTCTTTTCTGTAGTCCTTTTTATTTCAGCGGCTGGGAGTAACAATCAACTATATACGAATGTCCCAAGAAAACACCAGCTTGAATCTCCTAATTCCGAAATGCATTTCTGCACCTTGATGTTCCCTGTGCTTTTGTGTTTATTAACACGCATTGAAGCAGGAATTAACAAAGTAGTTTGAGATAAACAGCTGTCAGGCTGCTTCTCCAGCTTGTTGGTGTGTGTTGTCTGGGAGGTGCGGAACTGCGTTGTATCGCTCACGTTCAACCCTTTTTCTCGCAGGCTCTGTGGGAGTTACCCCCAGGAAATCATCGTTCCCGCCTGGATCACCGATAAAGAGCTGGAGAGTGTGGCGAGCTTTCGGTCCTGGAAGCGTATCCCAGCTGTTGTGTACAGGTGAGGCTCTTTCACCAGGCTGTACATGGGGTGTTCCAGCAAATAAAAGATAAACTAAATTGCAACTGGGAATCTTGGCTTGTAGTGAAAGGTGCTCAGGCTCCTCTGGGCCCCAGATGTCCCCTCACTGAGCCTGACAGACTTTAGCAGAAGTGTTAAAGGTATTTTAAAATAATATTTTAATAATTTATTCAAAGTTACAGAGGGGTCTGGCTTGCATCTTGCAAAGGGACCCCTGACATAAGAAAAAGTTTGTATTTCACTAGCAACAAAGTATGGTCTCTTGGGCCTGGTAGCTTGGGGTCTTCGTGTGTTTGCTACTTGTCTATGTATTTTTTATACCTATTCAAAACTCCAAGAGTGCGTGAGACAGCAGCACATAACGGCCCTCATCAGCCGTAAATGGGATTAAGACGAACTTACTACACCTTCACTCTGCGTGGGAATAATGGTTTGTATGTTTGAATTCCAAACACGTATCATAGGAGCACTCAGCGTTGCATCTCCTGCAAGTCATTGCTAGGGTGGTCACCGCAGTTCAAATGGATTGTATTTTTTTAATATGAAAATGAAAAAATGTAAGATCACACCAACACAGCTGAAGAAATGATAAATAGCGTCTCTGGCCAGGTGCTCCTTTGGTTTTTCTGTAATTCTCAACTGGTTAATACTCAGACTGCAGTATAAACAAGGACAAATCCTGATATTATTTCAGAGAGATATAAAACTCAAATTACAAAAGAATTTATGTGGTAGCCCTATCTACATAGTTTTAATCAGACAGACTCTTCCTTAGATTGAGTCCAGCAATTCTCCATAATAAAGTTGCTTTTTTGAGATACTGGTTTTTGGCAGCTTCTTTCATAAGAAATCTATTTTAGCTTTCCCCCCCCCCCCCCCCCCCCCAAATATTCTGGAACCTGACATTTAATACCTTGGCCACTTTTCTGGTGTAGTTATCCTCCCATGATTGTTTAAAATCTCTTTAAAAAAATCAAATGACGAAGGGATTAAAAAGATAATGAATACTGATAATGCCATTAAGTCTGCCCAGCCACCCGTTCCTTCTAAACAGACAGGAAGGACAAGCTGCTCTCTGAGCGGCAAGCTCAATTCAGAGATCAGGAAAGATGAAAAATTCACACAGCTTGCATCGGAGAGCAGGTGTACAAGAGTTGGGTAGGCCCCAGAACATTATTTACCTAGCTTAGGAGTTCTTTTCTGTGAAAGGAGAACAAATTAGCTTGTGGAGCAGACCATTATCTTTAAATCCTCCTAGCTTTTCTCGTTTTTCTTCCAAACAAAAGGGTAAGCGTAGTCTCTGAATGTTAAGGAATTGCTCCATCCCCTGTTCAGCTCAGGGAGAGGGGGGAAAATGCTTTAGGGCAGATGTTGAATCTTTAAGACTTAAGGTATTTTATAATTCCGGTCGTACATATAAGTGTCTATGTTATATATATGTGTATAAAAGAGAATAATAAAATTCAGAAATGGTTTTGCATTCAGCTTTGATCGCTGCATTTCAGGCCACTTTGTTGTCCCGGAGTTGGGGGATACCTCACCTGCAAGCACACCTAACCCAGGGCTAATCCCCCCTCTGGTCACCGCACAAGAGAAGGAAATCACGTTCTTTGCGCTCTTGGGTACAGCTTGCTGGGGGATTTATGGCAGAGAGATTGAAATGCTCAAAAGACCTCACAGACTGAAGTTGTTTAATCCCTGGCATTCATTTCTCTGCAGTTCTGATGAGACCAATGATGTTAAATTACCACATAGTGATTCATTTGTAATCTTAAAATCGGTGGGAAAAAAAAAATTATATCTTTTTTGATTTTTTTCCTTGTCTTGACACTTAGTAATAGATTTTTCAAGACATCCAGTTCATCACTCTGCACTCTAATAGAACTCACATCAGCTAGTGGTTGATGATCCGTATGATTGGAAATCCTTGTATAGTTTTCTCTCTACATATATTACAATAAAAATAGGGGTTTTTCGTACTTTTGGATGTGTAGGGGCCAAACTCTCACTCAGCATTTTTTTATCTATTGAAGGTGATTTGGGGGCTATTAGTTTCATTATTGATCACACTCTGAAAAATCTGTTCTTTTTGCTTTACCTCAGGGGAAAAAACGTAATAATGATTTTTTTAAGAATTCATCCAATAACTTGTCTCAGCTACTTCTGAACACTGGGACAGAGAGAGACCAGAGCCACAGACACTTGGCAACAAAACCCTCGTCTGTTCTCGTGAAGCGCTCGAGAGCTGGGACAGCTGAGCGGGCCGGATTCAGATGCAAGCTTCAAAAATGTTCAGTTGAGACTGGATTGGCAGGAGCGTTGCTGCTAGCTTAAGATCAGAATTCTAGAAAAATGTCACATCCAGCTTCTGCAGTTTTTCTGCGTTTGCCATGTTTGCAAATCCAGGCACAGATTGGCCTGTAACCTGGCTTCTGTAGCTGATCCGGTTTGGTACAGAAAATCAAGGTGAGGGAGAAGCCTTTTTGGATTTTGTGGAAAGAAGTGTAGAGGGGACTTCATACATTATATAAAGTGTCCTGAACTCATGAGAACCTGCTTGGCAATGAGCTGTGTTGAAGGTGTCTCTTTGTCTCGCCCGCTGCTGAAGGTGGTCACCCATGCGGGCAGCATTTGTGCCAGCCCGGGAAGCAAAGGTAACAGAAAATGACTTGCTGAATGACATTTGTGAACTGCAGCATTGATTTTTTTTCAGTTGCAAGAAGTAACACTATGGAGGGAGCGATTCAAGCCTTCATTAGTCCTCCCTGTTGCTCTAGTTACAAGGAGTTGGTGGATTTATTGTAGTATTCAAAAGGCTGCTTGAACGCGAGGCAGATTTCGCCTGTGCAGAGGTGTGCCGTACATCGTGCAGCTGCACAGAGCTTTACAAAGGCCTTTGCAGTTACCTAATGGGGACTTACTGTGGAGTTACTACAGGGAGGCTGCGTGCTGCCTTGTCTCTAAAGAGTTAGGAAATTTGCAGTGGAGGGCTTGCTTTCATTTATTTTTTTTTTAATCTTTTTTTGGTTACTGCGATCTGAGTGACACCCTCTTATCTCCAGCACTATCTCTAGGGACCTTGGAATCACACTTCAACTGCTTGTAATTTTTTCTTCTCTTGGCCAGTCTGGATGGAATGAGGGTGATTCCTCGGACCTCCAAGGTTACCCTTCGTAGAATTGTTTGATTTCTGCTGGTACATCTGAACAATTATGTATTTGTACAGGCTTAGGAGTGTTGGGGCTTCACAGCTATCAATGAACTCAACTGTTGGCCTAATGATTCTTTATTATTTGTGGTATAAATGGGAGGCAAGAACCTGGAGATGAAAATATAAATGTTTATGAACGCATGAAAATGATTCCGCAGGCAGGTAGTAATGAAATCTGGGAGAACATATGGAAAAATAAATGAGCTTATCCGAGCGTTCGAAATAGATTTCTTACATGTATAATGATATTTTATTTTCTTTTGTGATTTGTGCAAGCGTAGCAGGGAGCTAGGTGCCCTTTCAGTGATTGCTGTGTATTTTTTGCTGAACTAATTTGATGTCAGTAAAGCTGTTTCTGGAAGGCTATTCATTTCAGCAGAAATACATTTTCCTTCATACCAGGTGCCAGCCGACTGCCTGCAAGTGCCGTGGCATTCAGATTGCTTTTCCTTCGGTTCGGTGAATGCAGCGTGGCGGTTGTTTCCCCTCAGTCAAGGAATTTTATATGAAACGATTACAAAAGAGCCATGAAAAATACTTAAAATACCATATCACAACCTATTTTGTAATTGGAAGTTTTTGCAGCAAGGAGCCTTAGCCCGATGGATTGCTTTCGGAGGAGTAGCGCGAGGCAGGCGCTGCCGCCCACGGCCGTGGCCCGCGGTGGCTCTGCAGAGGTGGTGCTGCTCAGCACCCCCGCGGGCTTGACAGCCCTGACAGCGGGTTATAACCACCTTGTCACACCTCCGTAAACAGCTACTAGAGTGGTGAGAGGGGAAAAAAATTAAGATTTATGGGTTTGGGTGGGATTTCTTCCTGTTCAGGGCTGTCTGAGTCGACTGTTGAAAGATTCAGTTAACCCTTACCGTTCTGTGCAGTTTCCTCATTAGAAGGAGTATAACAGCTCGTGGTTGACATTAAGCTGAGACGGCCGGTTTGTTTGCAGGAAGACTCTGAAATCCTTTGCTGCATCGTAAGCAATAGGAGCTGTAACTGCCTGGGGTTCTGGTGGGACTCCTGAGCGAGAACAGCACTGCCTGGAGGCACCTTTGCTTAACGGGCTATACGTCTGCAGGCCCTTAAAATAGAGAAGAACAGTGTGCGGGTGAGTGGCAGGATATTTCAGAAGGGACACGAGGCAGGGAGTACGTATTTCTAGGTGTCCCATTCCTCAGCGTCCCTGACTCACCGTGTGGCCTGGAAGAAGCTGTGACCCTGCTCTGCTCTGCCCACTCCTACCGACAGCTGGGCTTCGGTCCTGCCACGCTGGGGTCCTCTGAATCCGGGATACTGCCAGCGAAGGTCAGGGAGAACGTTTTTAATGCCAGATAGAAACACTCAGTGAATGGGGAGTTACAGTGGGATGTGCCAGCGTGGAGGCAGTATGTGAAATTACAGTGATAATAGGTTTCAGTACTCTTTTTTTACAATAGATTGTAGGGAAGAGTTTTAAAATCTTTTTCAGAGCATGTTTGCAATGGATAGGTGGATTTTAATTATTTCAAATCTGCTCTTTATGTGTAGTACAAGAAGTTAGGTCAAACTTAAGAAAATAACTACCAACTCTTCAGACATCTTTAAAAAATTCTCTGATCTTTTTTTAAGTCGTTCCCCAGAAGATGATACCTGCATTCAAGTTAGGTCATTCTTCAGTTATCTCACGGACATTTTTTTATTGAGAGAGTCTTCTCTGTATTCCGTTTTCCAGTCCTCTGAAGTTTATCAGTAGACAGAGTGCTTGCAATTTAGATCACGTTTTAGAAGAAAAATCTTCTGTTAATAAGCAACAGTTCCTTTTTCAGTGCTGCTTAGGTGTCTGTAGCAACATCTAGTTGCTTGTGGACAGCCTGGCACCACGCTGGTGCTTACATGCAAGAACTGCTGTTGCTCCTCATCAGCTCCTGGATGCTCTTCTGCTAGAAGCGATCAGTGTTTGAGAGGCAGCGGGTGAAACACTTCCCAAAGAGGGTCAGGAGGAGGGATGGAGAAGACCCAGACACAGAGGAGAAGCTGAAAAGGGGATGGCAGAGCCACTCCTTTCCAGCAGCCGCTAATGCCAGACTTCAGAATGAGTAAGACTGCAGATGTTTAGTGTCCTGAGATGCGAAAGACTCTTTTCCTGTTAGCTAGCGAAACAATATCTAAAGCATAGTACCTTCTAGGTGTGGTTCTGCAGTGTTCAAGGACTGCCTGCTGTGAGTCACGGGTGATGCCTGGAAATGGAAACCACTGATGGACAGGAGTAAGGTTTGGGCGACCATTAGCCATATCAGACAGAGGGCGTGCCAAATTCAGCCAGTATTTCCTACCAAAATTGTAACATTCTTCAGGTTTAATTAGTGGTAGGTTTTGATTTTAAAAATCTCATCAATAAGTGAGTCTATGGTTTTACTCCTGGATTTAAAATTATGAGTTAAATGGAACTTTCCTGTTTACTCTGGTATTGCAGCAGTAGACCTGCCTACCCAGCAGGCGTTGAATGCCTCTTTAGTGCCTCATCTGCTGTTCCAAAATGTTCCCCAGCTTTCTCTGGCCAACAGGAAACAATATTGAGCAAGAAGATGCTTTATTTTCTCTTTCTGACCTCGGCTTTGACTTTTACCTTTCAGTGGCTGTGTGGTCGCAGTCAGCATTTTGAAGGGGAGCACGTGGAGTCCATTGCCACTGAATCACAGGCTGGGGATAACTGCTGAACGATAGGTCATGGACAGAAATTAAATTCCTGGAGTGCAGCTTGTAGTTTTTCATGCCCTCTATGATTTTCATCCCAATTCTTCAAGTTATGCACTGCTGTTCTTTTTATTCTTGTCTTTTTCAGGCACCAGAGCAATGGCGCGGTTATTTCCCGCTGTGGACAGCCCGAGGTCAGTTGGTGGGGCTGGAGGAATGCTGATGATGAACACCTTGTCCAGTCTGTAGCCAAAGCCTGTGCCTCAGATTCGAGGTCCAACAGTAACAAATTAATGAATGGAAATTGTTCCAGAGATTTCTCCAATGGAGGGGACCTCTCTGATGTGGAATTTGGTAAGTTTGTCACTGTTCCCTTCCTGTAAAGGGCAGAGCTTTATATAAAAGCATAATGTCTTGTATGTACTGTAACAGATTCAGTGCTTTGTAGGTTTAGACTAGATATTAGGAAGAAATGTTTTCCTGTGTCGGGGGTGAAGCAGTGGCCCAGGCTGGCCAGAGCAGCTGTGGGTGCCCCATCCCTGGAGGGGTTCAAGGCCAGGCTGGATGAGGCTTTGGGCAACCTGGGCTAGTGGGAGGGGTCCCTGCCCATGGCAGGGGGTGGCACTGGATGGGCTTTGAGGTCCCTTCCAACCTAAACCCTTCTGGGATTCGCTTTAATCAGGCATTCTGCCATTTCTGTCTGTGCAATGCATATGCACTGGGGGATGTGCGTAAACTGTTGTTGTAGACAGTGTCTGAAATATCTTTTAGTTACTCATCAGTAGCACATCCTCTTCCCCAGATTCCTCCATCTCTAATGCTTCAGGAGCAGAGAGTTTGGCAATACAGCCTCAGAAGCTTCTGATCTTAGACGCGCGATCTTACGCAGCAGCTGTGGCCAACAGAGCGAAGGGTGGAGGCTGTGAGTGCCCAGGTGAGCAGTGTTTCCTCTCAGTTTTCTATTAAGCTAATCAAAAGGATTTGCTCAAATATAATTACCCTGATACACGTCAGTACTGCATATTTAACAGGCTGCGTGGCTGCAAGTGCTCTTCGTTTATCTGAAAGTTCTGGATCTTTGCGGCTATCACCCAGCCCTTCAAAAGGACAGGTTTCGCTGTTAATTAAGTCTGGTTCTCAGAGCATAAAACCAGCTGGTAACAGTGTTCGGAGAATGCTGAACTGTGTGGAATATGCTGATCAGCTTTCCCCTGCTGAGTCAAATGTATGAACTGGAGTGAGACAAAGGTGTCCAGTGTGCTCATGTCTAAAAAAAACCTGAACAAACTTGTAAAAATCCCCTAGCTGCGGAGGATAATAATATTCTAGAATGGTTATGCAGAATACAACTTTTCAGTAATTTTTCTAGAGCTGAAACATTTTTCAGCATTTATTACCGTAACCCAAAGCAACAGAAATCCTGATTCATCTTGCATTTGTAATACATTTGCAATTATCCCTTTCTGTGTTCTTTGGCGTTTGTACGTTGTTGATATTATAAACAAGACCTTTTTTTATTGTCACTATTGGATATGAATACAGCCTGTTAAAATTCCATGGGTGAAGAGCCTAGAAAAAAATACCAGCCAGAAAACTATAGATAAGATAACAAAAGCTATTTTGACCATATATTCTTGTTTTGCTCTTTGCAGCAATAGCTCCACTTTGATATGTAGCCACCAGTAAGAAAAAGGGAATTTTCCATTTAACACCTCAACACTACTGAATAACTTATCAGAGAGTCAAATTTCAAACCAGAAAAGCAGAGTGTACAGGAAGTTTAATTTTCTTCCTGTATATTGGTTCTTGAATTCTTTGTAGAAAATTTCCGAACAGCTTGTCACCTTCAATAAATTTGACCTGCATTAAGTGCTTCCTTTTTGCTGAGAAGCTTCCTCCAGATATTGCCAAGTTTGCTCCATTCTCTCTGTATAAAATCTCTCATTTATGTCGTGCTTTATTTTATATATAACATAATACGGCAAAAAGACAAAAAATGCTTCAATTTTAAGAGACAACTGCATTTTCTTGGGCAAGGACTCAATAGCCCGTATTCTGAATCCTGATTACTTTTTTTTTTCTTGTAGAAAAGGTCATTTGCGCTATCAGGTCATCATTTTTGTGGAGGCAGAGGAAAACGAAATCCAGGAAAGACTATGGAATTAATATTTTTCTGCATCTTAGTCGCTCCCTCTGATGAGCAGACCCTGTCTGTATGGGTCCTGCCGCCCCGGTAGGGCAGGGTTGCTCAAGTACATCCCATAGCAACATCTGAAGGCAGGCGCAGTAATTCCATCTTCTGTTTTCCTGAGCTCAGAGCATTTCTTATGCGTGTGATGTTTGTTCCTCATAACAGAAGAACTCAGAATAAAGCAGTGAATGAAGAAACCTTTCAGCCTTTTTGAGTGGCTGGGAAAAGGAATCTGTAACTTGTATAAAAATATACATTCCGCTACCAAATTTAAGAACATCCATAAATGATCAGTTAAATATTGTTCATGCTTCACAGTCTCTTAGGATGTTTCAAAGTCTTTTTAAAAACATTCTGTAACCTTGAGCACCGCGATATCACTGTTCCCATGGGTTTGTACTCTGCTTTTTGTAATGCGAAGTGAAACACTGAAAAGAAATAAATACACAACCACTTTCCTGACTCTTTCCTGTTTTGCTTTGCTGTGCTGTAACGTCAGGAATACCTACTGAACTCCACATATTAGTTTTTCCTTACAGAATATTCATAAACACATTATTTTGTCTGCCCACAGCAACAGCGGTTTGCTTTTTATGAAAAAGCTTCTTTTAGAAGTTAAACTTAGTTTTTAGTTTCTTCCCTCTTTCTTGATCTTTCCCTCCAGAATATTATCCAAACTGTGAAGTAGTGTTCATGGGAATGGCAAACATTCATTCTATCCGGAAGAGCTTTCAGTCGCTGCGTTTGCTCTGCACACAGATGCCAGATCCAGGAAAGTAAGTGGATGTTCGGTGGGTTTTTGCCTTTGTTTACGTGTTTCTGCAGCTGCATTCTTTTGCAGCTGATTTGTAAACTGAAATTTGGTGGTTTTTCCCTTGGTGACTTTCCTGTGTAATAACGCTAAGCTGATTTTTTTTCATTTCCACGGAATTTAAGCTAAAGGAACTCATTGATTTATTATCAGTGAAGTGAATCTAGAAAATGAGATCTGGGATTATAAAGTACCCCGAGCATCGATACTGAAATGTCGTTACTTTCAGGCGGGCTTCTAGGTGCTGGCACTCAGGCTTACCTGCTGTTCCTGGATCTTCAATCTTCACACCTGGGCTCTCCTTCAGAAATTTCTAGTGGTGTTTCGTGTACTTCACGCATTTCTAGCGTCATTTCAGGAGACACATTTCACGGTGCTCTGGGATAACTGGCCTCTAATGGCCTGCCATCTCGGGAGCTCCTGAGGTTGGATCTTCACTGGGGCACTGTAGTTGGACCAGTCCAGTTTCCCCACCACTTCCCTGTTTCGAATTTGCTGCTGAGAGTCCTGGTTTCCGAGTAGATTCAGAATGGCCACCATTACTAAACTGGATACGTAGATCTTCACGGGGTGGAGATTCTTCAGATACCTACAGCACACCTTCTACAGCCGGGGAATAGTTGTGATACGGGAGATTTCAAAGGTGCCTCAGGTTCCACCCTTTCTGTCAGGGACATCTGGCAGAGCCCCAGCATATGCCAGCGATACTGGGACTGCTGGGGCGTCTGCATCCTCAGCTCGGAGGAACGGGGACAGCAGAGGCTGCTGGAAATAACGATTACCCAGTAGTGGCGGGTAGACCACTGCTTGTGGTGCCCGTTGCTGGGATGTGTTATGCTCTTGTCTGGGAAAATGTTATTTAAGCTTCTTGCAAGTCTTATGCAGCAAAGCACGTACCAGAGACTGGCTGTTCCTCAGGTGTCCTGCATGGCTTTGGTTCTTACAAATCCAGGAAAGCGTTAATGAGACATAAATGGAAAATTTTCAAGAATGACAATCACAGCTTGTTAAAATAGCAGCTTTGACTTGATAAGTTAAAAGATCCAAACCTGAAAGCATTTTAAAAGAACAAAAACTGTCTTCCCTTGTTTCCCTCTAGTTGGTTGTCAGCCCTGGAAAGTACCAAATGGCTGCAGCACTTATCAGTGCTTCTGAAATCTGCGCTCCTCGTAGTTCATGCCGTGGACCGAGACCAGCGACCAGTCTTGGTGCACTGCTCCGACGGCTGGGACCGAACGCCCCAGATAGTGGCGCTGGCCAAGCTGCTGCTAGATCCGTACTACAGGACCACAGAGGTTTGTAACCCATCTGTCCATGCATGAGGTGGTTCCCAAGGTGGATCCGTTCCCGAGGAAGTCTGTCTATAAATGAGATCAGTTTTTTTCACTAGAAAAGGCACTAAAGCTATCAGGAGTTTACCAACAGTAGTCTGCCGATACAGTTACACATAGGTGTAAATACAGTCTGTAATTGAAGAGCAGATTATATTTTCCCCCTTTGCTGTAGCTGCACAGTCTGTGTTTCCCCATAGTTAGCTGAGGACTGTGGAGTACAAAGCCCTACATTTTGCGGTTTCCATTACACCGTGGCAGTTTCTCAGCCAACTGTTGATACCAAGACTTTCTCTGCTCTATATTTCCCAACTGCATGTTTTTCACTTTTCCCATTTTCGTTATCCTCTGTCAGTTATATTTCTCTTGGTTTGTCAGTCTGAATTTTTTTTCCCCATCACTTCCCAGCGTTGTGTGACATGGGATGGCTGGGTTCCATCTGCCAGCCCACATGCAAGATGCCTTTGTTGTCTGGAACAGAAGCGTGTCTGAGCACTGTGCTATGCACTGACTGCTGCTGAAAGCCTCGGACACGTGAGGACCAGAAGCTTAAGCTGCAGCAATGCCTTTTGCAGGAAACTGTGGAAACTTCTCAGATCCTTTTTTACATAGCTTCTACAAGTCAGCATCCATCAGGTCAAAACATCCTGTTCTGGCATCGGCACAGAACCTCCTCCTCGTCCCTCCTCAGAGCGCTGTCATTCCTGTTCGAAGTGCAGAGTTCTTCTGTAGACACCCTTTGCCTTCCCTCTTGTCACCACCGCCTCAGAGGAAACCAGAAACTAGCTGTCTGTACCAGGATCAGGCATGTTCAGGAAAACGAGTCTTCAGCATTGTCACATTTCAAGCTTTTCAGCTATCAGCTGTTGGTTTTGCTCTGATTACAACCATTGGCATAAGCACGCTCTACGATTTTTCTTTCCACTGAGAACCAAAACCTTCCTGACCTGTGATGGGTTTTAGGTCGGATGCGGTGTTGCATTCAGATGCTCAGCTAGGCACTGTTCTGAAGTGTTCTTTGTCCTTTTCGATTGCATAAGAAATCATGTAACTCAACCTTTCCTCAGCCTCGTGACTGTGCTACAGTGGGTACATCCACCGGCAAGTGCTCTCTGAGCACGGCTGGCCTTTTGTGGATGGATTTTCTTTTATGACACAGATCTGCTCAGCATTTTCAAAGGAGAGCTTTAAAATTTCCTCTCCTGCCCCAACACTGGTTTCTATGATCCAGAGGGTTTTGGTCGAGGTGAATTTCCTGCCTGGCCAAGACAGGTCTCACCAGGATCTTCTGTGCCGGTCACTGAGGACGTACCCTGCCTTATTCCCTCTCCTGCTCACGTAGGCTTGGGAATTCATGTCTGTCCTAATTTCGTTGCGCAGCATTTCAGACGACAGGGGCATTAGGTAAAGCAGTAAAGATAAGTAATGAGGCCAGTGCTGGAGGGAAATGGGAGGGAGTGAGGACACGGTAATAAGGTGATTCCCGTGAGTCTCAGACTGTCTTTAAAAACTGAACAAAAGAAAAATAGGAACTTTTCATCTGTCCTCTCATTTCTGCAGGGTTTCCAGGTGCTAGTGGAGACGGAGTGGCTGGATTTTGGCCACAAGTTTGCAGATCGCTGTGGCCATGGTGAGAATTCGGATGACCTAAATGAGCGCTGCCCAGTGTTTTTACAGTGGCTGGACTGCGTCCATCAGCTCCAGAGGCAGTTCCCTTGCTCTTTCGAGTTTAACGAAGCATTCCTTGTGAGTTGTGGCTTGAGAGATTGCTGTTTTATAGACTGCTTCTAAACCCGTACCTGGTACTAACATACACCAGAGCCCTGAGGGGTTTCTGATTTCTCATCTGTCCGTGATACTCTGCAGCATGATAAAGGAAAGGGGAAAACTGCCCAGATACAGTAGACCTAAGTTCTTGTAGACTTCAAACCAAAGCAGGACCCTTGAGGGCTTCTTTAAACTTTAAAGAAATAAAAGATACGAATTTAATAGTCTCACCTAAGAGGTGCTGAAATAACTCTGCTATAATACATCCGAACAGCATGAAAAAAATCATAAAACTTGCCCCTACTTTGAGCTTGTTTTGAGTTGAAGGCTCGTCCTCTAAAAACAGCCTCCCCCTTACCTTTCCATTCAATTTTTCTGCTGAAAATGTGCAGGACATACGAGCTGTGTGTATTTGCTGCTGAAGTGGACAGCTCTCCTATTAGAAATTTGCTTGGATGGGTAAAATCAGTGCTCGAGGCCGGAAAGCAGGTCTCTGGGAAAGCGGCACTCCCTGACTGCAGGACTAGTAATCTGAAGAATAAAACTTTTTATGGAGTGTCTGATCCACTAAGAGATTTAAAGCGCATTCCTGTGATTGTGGTTGACTCGAATTACCACTTGCCAGCTCAGCCGTGTAACCGAGTCGAGTTTAGCTGGGTTGTGAAATGAGATACATCAGGTTATCGCTGGCTTCACAGCGCACGGCTAATCCCCAGGAGCTGTGGGTGGACGTACCCTTCGCCTTCTGGCCTTTTGAGAGTAAACCCCTTCATTTGTTAGAGCGTTGAAGTACTTGTCTTCATTTAAACGCCTGAATAATCCCATGGAAATCATTTATATGCTTGAAGTTAAGTTCATATTAAGCTGTTTTGTCAGTCTGGGCCCACAGCATGAATAGTGATCAGGATGTGTGTGCTGTGTGCTTTTATACCAACACACAGAAATTAACTTTTCCCCACCATTCCTTGCCTTTCTGTGCTGCGTGAATGTTTTGTAACAGGTATCACGATTCTCCTCTTTGCCTATCCTGCAGGATTATGAATTTGAATCAGCAAGACTTTTATACTTGATTTTGAACAAATATTTTGTCTTTATATTTTATTTTTTCCTGATTTTTTTTAGCGATGATTTTAAAAAATTCTGCTATGCTTGAGTTCTTTTGCGATTAGTTTGTACGGAGGTACACAAAAAATGCTGGTGTATGTGTATATCAGCCTTTAGGAGGGGGGTGTATCACCCTGGGAAAGGAAGATTTTTTGCTTCTTAAGCCTGAATGTTGATTCTCACATTAAGCTAATTCATTCTGCCATATGACAATATTTCTCTTGGTCTGCGCAGGTCAAATTGGTGCAGCACACCTACTCTTGCCTCTTTGGTACATTCCTGTGCAACAATGCGAAAGAGAGAGGAGAAAAACACACTCAGGAACGGACCTGTTCTGTCTGGTCTTTGCTGCGGGCAGCAAACAAAGCCTTCAAAAACCTGCTCTACTCCTCCCAATCCGAATCTGTAGGTATCCTTCATTCCCACCACGCGGGGAGAGTCCCTTCAGGGGCTCAGAGGCGTGTACCTTGAGAAAATGCCCGGGCTTGTGGCAGCGGGATGTGGTGGTGGCTTACCTGTCATCACAAACACAGTGTAGAGATGGGCATTGCCAAAAAAGCGTGCTCAGCTCTCCTCATCAACGTTTACCTTTGAATGCTCTGTCCAGTCTGACATTTGCAGTCTTGCATTGTTTGTTGGTATTTGAGGAATGTCAGATGCAACCTCAGAAATGTCTCTGTGCTGGAAATGCCTTTTCTGTAGCTAAATATTTTGCGTTATTTTTTGTAACAGAAAATATTCAGTGTTTGACAAACAGACCTTTCTAGAGAGCTAAGCTGTGCCAGGGGAGCATCATAAAACTGCATTCAAACCGAGACTCTGTCTGTATTAATCTTAAATCTAAACAGAAAAAGTAACTTGGATTATTTAATGTAGCTTTTTTTCTCTTAATACTTTCACGCTTTCGGTTTGGCTCTTCCATAGCAGTAGCTCCCTGAAGCTTCTGGGTCGGGACTGACAGTTACCTTTTGTGTATTTGACAAAAGGGCATGTCAGGCGTTGAGGGATGCGGTGTGGTGGACATGTGGACGAGCAGTCAGTCATCAAATGTCATCGTGATTAGGACAGCAGAGACTTTTTTGTAAATATTTAAACCCTTTTTGTTTAGAAAAGTATCAGATACCATAAACCTAACTGTGAGGACTGTGCAGTGGCTTTGCGTATGATAGATGTGGCTTTTAATTGCTCCTTAGAGTAAAATTAAACCCTGGCTTAGTAGGAGAGATAAAAAGATGAATTTTACATTCACATCAGCCCTCCAGAGCTGTCTGTCTCCCCTGGACGCCGGGCGTGCCGCCTGCGCTCACGGTCCAGATCCCATTTGTCACTGCGACAGGCAGTGCCCGAGAGCCCTTCGAGACTTTGCAACCTGCCGTTGTCATCGCAAGAGCGGATGTGATAGCTGAAAGCGGGAGACATTCCAGATAAATACAGCTTGTCGGGACTTCTAAAGCTATGGGTGCACCTGAGTTGTCCCTGACAATACAGCGGGTTTGCTCAGAGAGCAGTGGGGACAGGCAGCCGCTGTGTCCTTGGGCTGCCCTTGCCTGCCACATCCCGCAGCATCGCCGCAGCCTCGGGGCCTTGGCCTCTGTGCTCGGTAAATACCCCGCTGCAGTGTCCTGAGCTCATTAGGATAATTGGACAGTATGTGGGAATTTAGGTGATTTCCTGTCTCGTATTCATCTTTTTGTGGTTTTATTTCAGTGTTTAAAAGGTGTCTCTGCCATGTAGCCACTCCTGCTACAAAACCATAGTTGTTTAGAGCAGCACCCACCAAATGGAGCCACCCCGCAGCCCTCCCGTTGCTCACCAGGAGCGAAAGCTGGCTGTTTGTCTGCCATCGCCTGCTTTTCCACAAGAACACTGCCTGGAAAAACAGGGGAATTGATGGGGTGACCCAGGGAGTTTTTAAACGGAAACGGAAAGGATATTCCACAGTCAGGGAATCTCTTCTGAGAGCGAGCTGCCTCTTCAGCAAAGTATTTCTGCGTGTACTTAATTTTTAACATCTGAGTGCTTCCATTAAAGACAGGGTTGGCTTTGATGGATTGAAGCCTGCAGAAGGAGGTCGTTAGTTCAGCTCTCATCTGGCACGGTGCAATACAGAGTACGAGGAAATCTCGGCGCTAACAATGGGCCACTGAATTCCTCAGCAGTTTAAATTGCTCAGAAGCATTACTGAGGTGTAGATTCACACAGAGGACATTGCCGTAATTCATTCAGGAGAAGCTGAAAGCCAGCATTGTTATGCCTCAGCCTCCTTTTCTGAAAGAAAAGATAATTATATATCCAGGCGTAGCTGATTAAAAATGCACAGCGCTCACTAGCCTTCGGAGTTATCTAGAGATCCAGCAAAGCCTCCCGGCTGCAGACGTGAATACTAAACGACCACAATCAGCTCTGAACCCCTCTCTGCATTCGGGGGGCCAGCAGCTGACCGTTTCTGACCCTGGGGTGTTCTCCCCTCTCAGGTGCTGTATCCAGTGTGCCATGTGCGGAACTTAATGCTCTGGAGTGCTGTTTACCTGCCCTGCTCGTCCCCCTCGACGCCCGCCGATGACACCTGTGCCCCCTACCCTGTGCCAGGCTCTAGCCCTGAAGATCAGCCTCTGGGCAGGTGAGCCTAGAGCCCAGAAATCCCGTCCTGTAAAGTAAGATCAACAGAGAATATTGTGGGATATAAGGAGGAGGATGCTGGTGGGGGGAGGGAAGTCTTTTTTCACAGGCTTATTTGTGGGACTGTTTGACCTGCCCAATCATGATTTCAGTTTTGAAAGCTGTTACGTTTCAGAGGTGATGGCGTAACGCAGATTAGCAAATGGAATTAAGCTCTGGGTATTGCATGGCCTCATAGGATTCCCGATATCCTTGTGGGATATAAGCTTTCATGGAATCATTACCACTTTCATGTGGTTGTCTTGAATTTGAGTTCTTTTTCTGTGTTGCATAACTTTTTTTTTTTTTTTGCTTTTTTTGTACACTGATTCTGAGCACATGTTAATGAGGAGGTGTGACCAGACTGGAAGCATTTGTGCTTGGTGGGAGAGAAATTATTCTGGGAATGTTTGAAGTCTGATTGAACATATTTTCCTGATGGCAAACAAAGAAAGTACTGAAGCAGCTCTGTGCTACAGATGGTCAAAATGTGCTCCTGGATGATAGTTGACAGAAGTTCATTAGTTAGCAGATTGTTATTGTCCTAATTGCAGGGGGGGGAGGGGGTTTAAACCATGGTAGCTAAATGCTTGGAAAAAAAAAAAAAAAAAAAAGAAAAAAAAATCCCCTGACTTTGGATTCTGATTATTTGTACCTTTATAGGTTACCAAAGACAAGATCATTTGACAATCTGACAACAGCCTGTGATAGCAGCGTGCCTACAACCAATCGCCGTAGTAGCGACCCCAGCCTCAACGAAAAGTGGCAGGAGCACCGTCGGTCCCTGGAGCTGAGCAGCCTCGGTAACCCTGGGGAGGATCCGTTTGATGGCGAGAGCCTGAGTAAACAGGGCAGGGCTCTCGTCGGAGCAGAACTTTCTGTTGCAGCTGGTGTGGCAGAGGGACAGATGGAGAACATTTTGCAAGAGGCCACTAAGGATGATGTTGGTCTGGAAGAGCACTTAAGGGGTAGCCTGGAGACAGTAGGTAAAGGGGATGAGCTTGCCCTGGAGAAGAGAGCTGAAAATCTGCGTGGGTATGGCAGTGACGGCTGCGGAAAGGCTGAAGTGGATAAAGGTATTGCGGTGAACAATCCAGCATCCAACCCACATCCAGTTTCACAAGGTCCTTCTGAGCTTAAAGGACACCAGGACGAGCGTGCTGATCCCAGTAACGCTCTCCAGAAGTTACCTCAGGTGAAAGGACTGCAGGCTGTTCCTTTGGAGGGCTTTGCACATAGAGATGCTCAAACGAACGCAGAGGAAGGTGTTGGCAAACCTGAAGGAGAAGCAGAGAGCCTGTACAACGCCACGCAGGCCAGCCTTCCGTTACCTCTTACGGTCCCACACGAGGCAAGAACATCCAACATTGAAAGTTCTACGGAAACCCTAACGGAGAACGAAGCAAAGCAAGAGCTCGTTCCGAAGGGCCCTTGCCGGAGACCTCACCTGATGGACAACAGTGCTGATGAACTTTCTCGAACAATTGCAAATAGGCCAGAGGGGGAGAGCATGCTAGAACTGCAAAAACTGGGAACAAAAGTACATAGGACTTCTGGTAGCAGCAGCACACGCCTCCCGATGCCTTCCCCTTGTGCCTTGCCTTTAGCTGAATGTAAAGATGAGATTGTGTGTAACGGAGAGCTGGAGCCCGAGAACAAGATGACGGAGAAGCCGGCAGAGTTCAGCATCGCCCAGAAATACCACGTGGCAAACGGACACTGTGTGAACGGAGAGGATGGCAGGATCAAAGCCTCGCTGAGCCGGCAGGTCTCCGCAGCTAGCTGCAGTTCTGCGCAGCTTCACTTGAGGAACTTGCACCAAAAATGGATGTTTAGCCACCTTGGTAAGCAGCAGGCAGCCAGCAGCCCTGACCAGCCCGCCCGGAGTCACCTGGACGATGACGGGATGCCCGTCTACACCGACGTTATCCAGCAGCGCCTGCGCCAGATCGAAACTGGCCATCAGCAAGAAGTGGAGACCTTGAAGAAGCAAGTGCAAGAGTTGAAGAGCCGGTTGGAGAGCCAGTTCCTGAACAGCTCCTTACGTCTGAACGGTGATTATGGAGACGAAGTGGTAAGTGCCGTGGTAGCTGGGCAGCTGCTGGGAACGGTGGGCGAGTTGGTCAAGTTCTGGATCTCAGTGTGGTGTCAGCTCTTGGTTTGTTGGTCAGGCAGTGATTTTTTTCGCCATACAAGCTTTTATACAACTCCTAAGGTCATTCTGAAGAGGGCAAACAACTGAGTACACGGCAAATGGCAATTCACGATGACTGGTGTTTTCACTGTATTTCAGCTTGATCGTGGATGCAGCAAAGGTTTATTTCAAGGTGGGGGTTTCACAGCGTACTTTGAAACACCTGGACATCCTCAGACACCCACATTGGCCTTATTCCAAAAAACATTTAATTTACCTTCATTTTCACATACAGGCAAAGATACTAAGGATGTGAATGTGTCATTTATTGGGACAGGAGCGTAGGACTGATCAGGGTAAGGAAGCTGCAGCAGTGGCTGCTCTCTTAGCTCAGAACCCTGAAGTTCACGCCATCCCCGTGTCAGATGGCTGGCCTGCTCCAAGCTCATTAATGGGAATAAATTAAGAGCTTTTGTCACAGCCTTATGTCAGTGAGGGCTTTTTCTCAACAAATAAAGAATTTTAAGGGAGCTTTTAAACTGTTTGTGCTCTTACTTGGAAGTGTTTAAAGTCATAGAAGTAGAGACTTAAATTTGAGACACAACTCACATTCAGTAGGCTGATTTCCGTGGGGATTAAATGATCTGTGTAGTTGTGATTGCAAAAGAAATGTTAAAATCAGGAACGATATATGTCATTCTGAGGTCAAGATCTCAATAGCTGGCAAGCTTTCTGTCTCGATTTGGGTGAATTTTTAGGTTGCTTCTCCCCTACCTGGTTTTTTTTCCTAATTTCTTCTCCTCTTTTGACAAATAATAATAAGAAGTCAAAAGAAATGGAGTCACTGGCCTTTTGCTTGAATGTCACGTGGATTCAGAGCACAAGCAGGAGTCCTGCTCTGTGGACACCTTCGAGCACACGGCAGCTCTGCAGATTGATGCAAAACGGTTTTTCAAAAGCCCAATATTAGAGTTAAATAAAATAAAATAAATGAAGAGGGGAGAGCTGCTTGGGGAAGCAGGCAGGCAGGGGAGGAGGAAAAGGACGTGAAGGGGAAGGTGAGGAGATGCAGAATCCCTGAAACAGAGTTTATATCTTCTGTGGGTTTGAACATGGGCAGAGTAACTCCTGAGGCTCACATAACACTTATCAAAATTTCCCTTTTGCTACGTGCACAATGTAATGTGTGTTATATGCCTGCAAAATTAAAAAAAAAAAAAAAAGAGGTTTCCAACTTCTGTTTATTTAATTTAATATGGTTTAGAAGTGGCAGAGGTGCTGGATAGTCCCAGGTACGTCTCTTGTGAAAAATACTCGGAGCCTCCTTGGCTGCTCACACTGGAGATAACTGGAGTTGTGACTGGAGCGCTCCTTTGGGGCGTCCCTTCCAGCTCGGCGTCATTTCAGTCGGGTGTGGCTGCTGTCACTGGCAAAATCTGGGGTTCCTTGGGGAATTCCTTGGGGAATGAGTTAGCTGTAGTTAAGTGTATTCCCATTTTTTAAGGGCCTTCACAACACTGCAGCGTAGGGCTGGGGGTGAGAGCGCGCTGTCCTCTCAAAAATTCACCATTTGTAGGAATCTGATCTCTACTTTTTATTTGTGCCTCAGCTTAGGAGAAACAGGTTTTCTTCTGGAGCTCCAGAGGTGCCCATTCCTCGGGCACAAACAGACATTAACTCAAGATTCCTTGCTCTTTTTAATGAGTGTTAAGTCAGTTAAAATACACCTCTACCTGGCTAGGCTGTATTAAGGAAGCATTATTCCCAAAAAACTGCCTATGGAATATACACGGCTCACATTCTGAGTTTCCCATCTGTGATCTCGCCGGTAGTTTCCAGAATTTTTTGCCGACAAAAGTATATATGTATTACTCATATTGGTTTTGAAAGCGAAACAACCTTGGGAAGGAGATGTGACTGTGAAATCGGAGCCACAGAGAGCAGCTTTTTTTGGTTAATCACCCAAAGTGTTGCCAGAACTCTGTGCTACCACCACAGAAACCAGATTTCAAATCCATCCGACGTCACAGCATCCTGTCAATATCAGACGGTCAAAAACTGACCTGTTCGGAGTTTTTTTTTACTTGGGTTTTTTTTTCTTTTCTTTCAATTCACCACTGCACAAATGGCTTCAACGTGTGGCATTTCCAGTCCCCTTCCAAAAAGTCCTCTTGCCGTTGCTGCCACGCGTGCCCTGTAGGCAGGTGGCTGGTTGTGACACTCGTCCTCCTGGTGCAGACACAATCTGCTCTTTCCTAGCGGGAGGTGCCCTTCTCACACCTCCCCACCGCTGCCCAGTTTATTTGTGTGGAAGTAGGACTGTGGGAAGGTTCTGTTCAGCTGTGTTTGTTTGCCAACAGACTTCTATACCCGACTCGGAAAGCAATCTGGATCAGAACTGCTTGTCTCGCTGCAGCACAGAGATTTTCTCTGAAGCCAGCTGGGAGCAGGTGGATAAACAGGACACAGAGGTACAGACTAAATCCCTGTCAATCGCTCGTTCTTCCAGCAGGAGGGATAGCCAGCATTCAAATTATCTTCCAGCCTTCGGGCACGTCCCACTTCTTGTGAACTCTCTTCCTTGCATTTCGCTTGTCTCTCGTACTTTAAATGCCGGTACCTGTGCCTATGAGCCCTCTGCTGCCTGCGCCTGCGCCCCCGCCTGTGAGCCGCTGTGGCAGGGACACTTAGCTGAAGGAGCCTCAGGTGGACACGTGCTTGGTGAATGTTCTTGGCCTGGGTACTTTTAAAGCACAGAAAAAAAGCAGGGAATTGGACTTCATGATTTGATTTCTATCTGAGGGGAATTCAGTGTATCTGCTCTCAAGGGGAAGGTTTCTGTCGTCTGTCTTCAGTTGTTGCAAACACTGAATTTGTGCTCTTAAAATACAAACACTTCCCTCCTGGTGCTTTGCTTTGAATTTGTGAGCGCAAATAAGATGGCTTTGTTCCCAGTGAGTTATCCTCTTCCTGATGAGTTTGTCTTTTCCTTCCCGCAGGTGACGCGATGGCTCCCAGACCACCTGGCTGCCCACTGCTACGGCTGCGACAGCACGTTCTGGCTGGCCAGCAGGAAGCACCACTGCAGGTAACTGGGCTCCAGCAGAGCACAGGGCGGAGGGAGGCACAGCCACGCCTGGGACTCTTCCCTCTCTGCTTAAAGCAGGAAAGGGTTTTCTTTTGAGGTGGAGTTCCCTTCTCAAGGGTGGATGTCAGAGCAGAGTTTTAGAGTAGGACTGTGCACCCCTGCAGGAACAGAGCTTTGGGAGAACAGAACAGTTTCCCCCCTTCAGCTCCAGGTCATGCACAGTTGATATTGAAAAAGCCCGATCTGGTATCTGCTCCACCCCAGCCTGAGCAGGTCCTGCCTGTTTGTCTCAAGCTGGATGTGGAGGCAGCTGGCTGTTAGCTTTTTAAGAAGGTGTAAATAATAAAAAAATACTGGTTTGTCATCTCAGCACTCGGTAATTCAATACTGCAAAAATACGAATAGCATCTTCTTCCCGATATGGGTTGTAAACCTGCTCCTTTCCTCTGTAGCCATTCTTCCCTTTCATTAAATTGCTCTCCTAAGAGAAGCTGCAAAGGACACCAATGCAAAATAAAAGTTTTCGGGATTATTCTTTCCCAAACGTATTGCCAGCAGAGGCTCAGTGAAGAGCAGGTGGCAGAGGCCTTTCGATTAGATCGTGCTCTCGTTAGAGAGAGAATCTCACTCAGATTTCCAAGTTCTGTTTCAAATAAATTCCTCTTCCCTATTTCTGGACATAGAAAACTATTACAAGACCCATAATTGAAATAAATGGCGCTTACCGCATTTTGATGCTTCATTGCTTTTTGCAGTTGGAGACATTATAAACATTTTTCTTGGTTTGTGTCCATTTTATATTTTTCTCCATTTAGTCTTTTTGGAAAGATAAACAAACCCAGGGAAGAATGAAAAGAAGTTGAATGGTTTGGATTTTTTTTTCATGTCCGCTGTTTTTTGCACAAATTTGTATGGTTTAATTCAGATGAAAAATATAATTACTGAGCACACAGTACTACACATCTGAAGGGTTTTAGAAGAGTAAAATTGTGTTTTTCCTTCTCCTGGTGGCACCCGTTGGGAAGTGTCCCCATTCAGCACTGTCACCCTGCCTCCCTGTGTCCCTGCCCTGCCTGACATGTGCCATCTCCATCCCAGTTTCCCAGCCTGGGCTCTGAAGAGCTCCTGGCGCACGGATACACCCAGGACCCCCCTGCACCAGGAGGGGTTAAAACTGAGTTGGGGTTTCAAGTCTGGTTGCAAATTTCTCTTGAGTGTCTTTGTTTCCTCAGCGTTCAGATGTCTGAGCTGGGCTGCCCAGGCTGTCCCCGCGAGCACGGGTGGGTTATGGCAGAGACCAGTGAGGGATGGCAACCAGCAAGAAACCCAAACATAGAATCACAGAATCATAGAATCCCAGAAGGGTTTGGGTGGGAAGGGACCTTAAAGCCCACCCAGTGCCACCCCCTGCCATGGACAGGGACACCTCCCACTAGCCCAGGTTGCCCAAAGCCTCATCCAGCCTGGCCTTGAACCCCTCCAGGGAGGGGGCATCCACAGCTTCTCTGGGCACCCTGGGCCACTGCCTCACCGCCCGCACAGGAAAACATTTCTTCCCCAGATCTCATCTCCATCTCTCCTCTTTCAGCTTAAACCCGTTCCCCTCGTCCTGTCCCTGCACCCCCTGATCCAGAGCCCCCCCATCTCTCCTGTAGCCCCCTTTCAGCACTGGGAGGTGCTGGAAGGTCTCCCCGGAGCCTTCTCTTCTCCAGGCTGCACACCCCCAGCTCTCTCAGCCTGGCCTCATAGGGGAGGTGCTCCAGCCCTGTGACCAATTTCATGGCTCCTCTGGACTCTCTCCAACAGGTCCAGGTCTTTTTCATGCTGGGGGCCCCAGAGCTGAGCACAGCACTGCAGGTGGGGTCTCACGAGAGCAGAGTACAAGGGGAGAAACCCCTCCTTCGACACCTCCCTAGCCTACATTTCCAAAGACCTCAGTGATCAGTGGCAGGCTGCTCCACACCTTACCCGACAGTGAAAATGAGTTTAAGGCCTGGAGCAGGACAGAGATCGGCAGCTTCCTCCGCGGCCGCTGTTTGCTGCCTGTGCTCGTTCCCCGCTGAGCTCTCTCTCTGTCCTTGCAGGGACAGTGACCGTGTTGATCAGATCTGGTGAGCATCTGCAACAGCTCTGTCTGTTGTCTGTCTGCCGTTTCTTGGTAACTTCTCCCCACTAACCCCGTCTGTTCCCCCCTGTGTTTTTCACTGGCCTGGAGATCACCAGGAATGAGCTGTGGGTGGCGAGCACGGTGTGGAGATGGGCACACGCAGCCTCTCCTCTCGCAGAGGGCGTTTAGGTCTCGCCTTTCGGCAGCTTCAACCGGGATGTGGGTCACACTAACGCTCCCCAGCAGTGATCGTGTGTTTGAGTAACAGAGAATGCTTCACGTCTAACCGAGAGGGGCCTGGCCTTCCAGTTCAGCCAGTACGCGTTTATTATTTTTGATCCTTTCCCTTTTTTGCCTTATTTTTGGGAGAGGTTATCAAACAATTCTGATATTGCTGTGCAGCGTGCTGACAACAAACCTGCCGCTTCTTTTAGAACAACTGAAAATGCTGCGGCAGTAACAGCTCATGCAGAGCTGGTGGAGGGGTAGTATCCCAAAACCATCCCCGACTGAGTAGGAAGAGGAGGGGTCGGTAGCGTGATTTTGAGCCACCCTTCCTCCGAGGAGCAGGATCGCTTTTCCAGCATGTTTTTAATGGCTCTTTTTAATCTCTCAAGCCAAGCAGAGGACCACCAGCATAGACAGAATGAGTTGTTCGGAGCTTTCCAAAGCTCGGGGGAGACCAGTTGCAGCACACAATTATCTATCACAGACGGATAAACCAACAAAAAACCCCCAAGCATATGTTAGGAAGCTGGTTTGCTCCAACAAACAGATACTTGTTTTAATCCCTCTGGTCCTTTTTTGACCTCATCCATCAACAGCGAGCTTCTGCTGCACCATCGCTCTTTGAGCAGAGACGCGGGCTGTCGGAGCTGCTGTTCCGCAGGGTGTTGCTGTACAACGCCTCGCGGGGCTGCTTCCACTCCTGCTGGTTTTTCTGGTCGTAATTTCTACCGGGGTCCTTCAGACGACTTCAAAACCGCAGCAGAAAGGCCGGCCGTTGTCAGCCGCCCGGTGCGGGGGTTACAGCTCGGAGAGCAGGAGCCGCTACACGGAGCTGAGAAAATGAGCCCATTGAAGTGAGAAATGGGATTTCTCCGCTGGCTCTTCCCCGTCAGTGGCCAGCATCTGGAAATCTTGTCTCCTGGCAGTGAAGGATTAGCCAAAGCTGCTGGGTGTGGGCAGAATTCTCTGTCAGCCTCTCGGCAGCAGGGAATTTTTTCTAGCGCAGAACAATAATGGCACAAAATCCCGATGCCAAAGAGTAGATGAGAAGGGCATCGGGCACTGAGGGGAATTGCAAAACGCAGGTCCCTGGGGCGCTGCAAGTCCTCGTAAGAATGGATGAGTTAGGAGGACGGGGCGCAGCAGGCTAGCTGAGCAGCAGTGGGTTTCGAGGGGGGCTGCGAGCAAAGGAGAAGGTAATTCTTTTCAAGGTTTGGATGTGATCCCTGCCTCCCGTGAGGTGCATGCGCCGGCGTGCCTCCCCCCGCTGACTCCCCTGCGCGGCGCTGCTGGCGGTTCCGAGCATGCCGTGCCTGGCCGCCCCCCCCCGGCCTTCCCCGCTGGCTCCGTTCACTTCCCGCAGAAGTGGGGGACTGCCGGGAACCGCGGAAGGGACCGCGCTGGTGGGGCAGTGGGAGGATTGCACCAGCCCAAACTGCTTTTCATTTTTTTTCATCTGTCCTATGCTTAAACCCTCCAGCAGCGCACTTGAAAGAACCAGAAGGCAGTGTCTCTGTGCTGGTACTTTGCAGCACACGCTTTCGGAAGAGTAAAGGAGCAGAGGGAGGCTCTTGCCCCCTCCCAGGACTGCGGTGTCCGGTCTGTCCCTAACATGGGGCTGGATTGGTGACGTGAGCGGGGCCAGCACACTGCGCTGCGCCCGTCTTGAGGGAGCAGGGCCCCTTGTCCCCTCCCATAGCCCCTCTCCCAGCCGTGTGCCCCCGAGGTAGCAGTGATGGTGACAGCACCGTGCCCAAGCTCCTCGGCAGGACATGGGGAGAGCTCACCCCTGGGTCACGGAGGGGTGGGTGCCCTCCAGCGTGACACGGGGCAGCGTGGTACGAAGAGCTGTCACCGCAGGGACATTTAATGAGCTGGAGTTGTGGCCTGCAGCTTGCTTTGTGCTCCTTCCTGGTGTCCGTTCCCAAGAGCTCAGCTTCAGGGTGCGGCTGTTGGAGGGCAGGGTGCAGCTGTTGGAGGGATGTCTCTGCTCGCACCCGGTACTTGGGGAGGAGCCGCTGCTGTCCCCAGGGCTGTCCCCATCACAACACTGCGACAGTGGCATTGCAGAACTGGGGTGACTGTGTCAAACTGCTTCTAATCTTTTCTTTTCCATTTCTCCTCTGTTCCCGATGCAAGGAATTGTGGAAATGTGTTCTGCTCCAGCTGCTGTAACCAGAAGGTGCCCGTTCCCAGCCAGCAGCTCTTTGAAC
>NW_010105376.1:242-9107 GCF_000699245.1 Pterocles gutturalis | reverse complement strand
CACCCCAGCGGCTCCAGCCTTGATCTCGAACTGGATAAACCCATCACTGCCACGTCAAACTAAAGTTCCAGCCTCCGAGGAGCGGGGGAGCAGCCGTGCCGACTCTTCCCCAACAGACACGCGGATTCTCGGTGGGCTGAGGCTGGGAGGATGCGGGAGCCATGCACTTTGGAGGTTGGGGCGTGGAACACCGCTCGGCGGGACAGAGCTCGAGGACGTACGGCTGGAGTGTGGGATCCTCCCTCTCCAGCTCTCCCCCCTCTCCTTTCTGTCCTCTCTGTGTGTATGTGTTACGCGCGTGTGTATATATAATAATATATATATGTCCGTTTGTTTGCTGGAAGATTGTGGAGGTGGGAAGGGAGCTGGCACCAGAACCAGGTTTCCCTTTGGTATTTCCCTGTCCCACTGCTGAACTGGTGCAGACAGACGATGTTGCGGAGGAAAGGAGAAGCGGGGACTCGGCCCAGCCAGCGTGCAAAGCGCGAATACCTGTAGTGCTTTCAATCACTCCTCTTACTTCCAAACAAAAACTGCTGTTTGGGAACCTGTTGCTGCTAGAAGAAACGGGAATCTCTTTCCCAGGAGAGCGCTCTCCCTCTCTGTCCTTAGAGCGGGCTTGGTGATCCTGGCTGCGTGATGGGGGTCCCACGTCGCCGCGCTCAGCGGCTCTGTACTCGCGCACAGTCTCTGGGTTTGCTGCCGTCAGCCCTGCTTGCAGCGGGAGCACCCGGACAGCACGGGCTGAGGGGTGGCGAGAGGCGAGAAGGGGGTTGCACAGGCTGCCGAGCCGAGGTGGTGTTATGCCGGCGCCTCTCTCCACAGTCCTGTAAATGCGATTCGTTATTTAAAACCGAGTGGGAAAGCAGAAGACCTTCAACTTCTGTCCTTGCCCCATCTGTAGGGGGGCTACTCGATGCGGAGCTGCGTCTGGAGCAGTGCACTCCTCACGGGCCACACACGTGGGCCGTCACGCTGCGGTTCAGACCCGCACTTTAATGAGACTCAAACCAACCCAGAGCAGCTGGGACGCGCTGGTGTGTCGCCGGGCTGGGTCCGTGAGGAGTGCACTGGTGCTTGCGGTGCTCCTGGGATGTCTTCTCCTTTCTCAGTCTGTATTCAGTCTACTCCAGATAGGAAGAACTTGCCTGAGGATTATGTAAAGACCTAAAACACATCATGGATTCCCCTTCTTCTTTCTGTCCCAATCTGAGTCGCTTTTCAAGTCACCTCATTCACGTGTGAATCTCCCGAATCGATGTTTTTAAATGAGCGTTCGGTACTCGTCCTCTTCCCTGCCGCTGGAGCCTGCCTGGGCGTTTGGCGAGGAAGAACCGTAGGTCCTGCTTCCCAGCAAACAGCCCAAACTTACAGCTTCTCTTGTGACATTCTCACAAACACAGTCCTGCTGGAGTATTGGAGAGTTCTAGATACAAAAGCTCAAAGTCTAAGCAACCTTGGGCAGGGAGTGCAGGAGCGCATCCCTTCCCTGGAATGTCAGAATCACACAATCCGAAGCGACTATCACACAGAGAAAACCATCTCAGAGTTTAGGACTGATGGGGAAAAGAAATGTCAAGGCATTTGATTTTTAATTTTGATCTTCCCACACCCTTTGCAAGGACCGTTACCCTGCTGCAGATTAAACGGAAGATTCATGCGACACAAATGAATGTCCCGGAGGCTGGGTTAGCGTAGCGGCCGGTGACGATGCATCTTGGGCTCTCCCCTGGTGCAAGTTTTGAAACGTGTTTCCAAACCATCAGGAGGGAAAAGCAAAGAGAAAGATGGGGTCTCTGGGCGGGTTGTGTCTAGAAGCGTTTGTTCCTAGAGCAGCGCAGCGAGCGTGGGGACTGGAGCTGCAGGCGTTGCTGGGTGTGAGCAGGGACGGGGCGACGTGCCTCCCGGCGCTGGCTCGGCTGCCGAGGGGCCGCTGGGAGGTTTGGTTTTCGGGGCCGGGGGGTGGTTCTGCGCGCTGACGCCAGGCGGGTGTGTGGTGCAACCAGTCAAAACCGAGTCTGAGAGTCTGCAGTTCCTAATGCCAGGTGCCAAGAGGTTACGATACGGGTTTCTGGGGTCTGTGATGTACAGTGTGAATAAATGCTTGCAGCTCTTAGTCTTTTTTTGATCGATGAAGCACTTTTTTATTAATATTATTTTTCTTTGTATGTAAAGGAGGAAGCAGTATCTCGTAGCTGTGTATATAACCGTTCTCTCCTCAGGAGAGGAAAGTGCTCCTATATTTTTCATTTTTGTCAAAGCGAGAAGTAAATACTTTAGAATTGTCAAATATATAAATAAAAGTGAATAAAGTTTAGACTTTTGCATGGGAGCATTTGCTAACACACTTTCTAATTTTTTTATTTTTCTTCCCTGCCCTTCGTCGGGGATATATTTGATTGAACACCAAGGCCTTTGACAAAGGAGGCTGCAGCGGGCCTCCTCTTGCTTTCTTTCCCACTCTGTGTCTTTGTGAGGAACAACAAACTGTTGCTCCGAAACTTAGAAGAAAAAATATTAAGCTTGGTTTTCCTGGTGCAGGAGTCCCAGGGAGGGGGAAAAGACACCAACCAGCTGCACCCCCGGTGCTGTCCGTACCATCCACGTGGTTTTCTGGGGCTGGAGAGCTGTGCAAGAGCCTCATCGTCCTCGGTACCTCGTTTTTCTTTTTCCCCTTAACTGACCATCGTATTTCAAAGTGTTGATCCGATGACTTTGCCCAAATCTAGGCTCAGCCCAGGTCGCCGGGACGGTCCCCCTGCTCTCGGTGGCGTTTGGGGAAGGAAGCTGACGCCTCCCCATGCAGCCAGCAAGCGCTGGCACTCGCCGCAGCGGCAGCGGTGGGGAGCTCGGAGCTTGTTCTCGTTTGCACACTTTCTGCCTTATTATCCGTGCTGGATGGTGGAGCCGCGGCTCTTTGGGAACAAACCAAACTCACTCAGGTTTAATATCTTTTAATCTTTTCCCAGAAGGTGGAAAACTCAACTGCTGTTTGTCCTGCACAAGGGTGCGATTATTCTCATCTTCCGAGGACCGCCTGTTCGTTTCAGCCGCCCGGCTGCCTGCACTCCCCTTCCCCATCAGTTTTTCCTTTTCTTACATATTTGAAGTCGAGGGAGAGGATTTGCCCTGAACTCTCAGGGGACCGAAGAGCTCCTTGAGCAACTGTGAGTTATTTTGGGACAGGCCTGTTCGAATCACGCGACATTGTGCACAACTGCTTTACAATCTCGTGGGATTTATTTCATCAAAACTGCAGCTTCTGGGCAGAGCTGCGCTCACAGCTGGGAGCAGTATTTACAGCTTCAAGAATAGAAAAGAAAAGCATCTGTAACGTTTTGCACTATTGAGAACACGTGAGGAACAGCAGGTTTTCAGTTATACCCCAGAATTTGATTTCCTGTAGCTCCTTTCATCCTCGAGTTCCTTCCGCGTGCTTTTCCAGTAGCTCATCGCTCGCAGCGCAGCGGCTGTGGGTGTTCTGTGCACACCGGTGCTCCCGGCCCCGGCCACCACGCTGCTGGGATGTTCTCTGCTTCGGAAACGCCGAGCGAAACCCCGCGGCTCTCCCCTGCTGCGGGCGGAGGGAGTTCAGAACTTTTCAACTTCCACGTCGCATGAAGCCGTTACTGCGCAGACGGGCTTCACGCGGGGCAGCAGCGGCCGGGCAGCGCGCAGCCGACATCCTGCAGAAGCTCATTTCCCAGTGATAATTCTTCCTAACAATCATCCTTGCCTTTTTCCTTCTGTTGCAGCTCTCAAACAGCCCGAGAGCTTGGAGGGGAGCAGCACGGCTATCGCGATAGCGGCTGTAGCGCTGCCTCACGTGCTGTGGAACAATCTCCTTCTGCAAAGGTGGTTTGTGGGGCTGAGCAGGAGCCTGGCAGAAGGTTTTGGTGGCTGAGGAACGAGACAATCTTTGAGAAGCGAGGGTTCCCCCGGGGCGGGACAGGGGGCCCCCCAGCCTCTCCGTGCCGGTGGAGAGGGTCCTCCCGCAGCCGTGACCTGGGGCTGGGCAGCAGTTGGTTAATTGCAGCTCAGCTGCGCGGGTGAAGCGTGGTGGCGGCAGCAGGGAAGATGGAAACCTGAGGGGTTTGGGTGGTGAAGGGCAAGAAGGTGTCGGGAACCGCTTCGGTACCCAGGAGAGGCCGTAGGTGTGGGACGGAGCCCAGCAGGGGACAGGTTTGAGCTGCTGTGGGGCTGCGAAGGGCAACAGCCACGTGCAGGAGAGCTGAGCAGGTTCAGAGCGCGGGTAACAGAGGAGGGCGTGCAGATATTTTGTGGTTATTCTGGAATTGTCCCTCCAGTAGACCCTGAGTTACTCAGGGTGAGGAATTAGAAAACCGTGCCCGGAGTCAGGTAGAAGATGGTTTCGCGGGGCTGTGCTGGCAGGAGATGCTCGGATGCTGCCGAGCGAAGGCAGTTCTCTGACATTTGCCAGGGCAGGGTCCGGGTCTGGTTTGACGCAGTCCTCCGAGCTGCGCTGGGCTGGGTTCCATCGCTGGCATCGCTCGGAACCGGCTCAGGAGTTCCACGGAACAACCTTTGCTGGTTAAAAAGCAAAAACAGTGATTCAGAGAAGGGCGAGCGACAGCCTCTGCTCCTGCAGCGCCCGCGCTGCGCTGCGTCTGCGCCCCCAGGCACCGCATTTGCTCCGGGTGGTTTTGTCTGAAGAGGCCAGAGCAGGGCGGACCCTCACGGACACCCGTGTGCTGGAGGTTCAGCCCAGACCCAGCCCGGGCAGCGGGAAGTTCCTTTTTTTAACAATTCTGCTCCGTTTTTTGGTGAAGGGAATCCACCCGCACTAGAGCAAGGAGGCAGAAAGAGAACCGTGACCGGTGAGTCCAGCGCCGTCTGCACAAGCGTGTGTCGGTCTCGCTGTCCCCCCGCCTCTCGACCTGCCCTGTCCTGTCCTGGGCAGAGGAATCGCCAGTCCCCATCCCTTTCTTGCACACACAGCACAGGCTTTGGAGCTCAGATCGTTGCATTTTGGGATGTAAGATTACCGTATTCTTTGGACTTTCAAATTTTTTAAATGCTGCTAAAGTTTTATCGTACTATTTAACAAATATGTTTTTTAAAGCAATTTCCCATAGTTATGTTATTAAATGATTTTTACCTTGCAGTGGCAACAGGTGATGCATTGGATTGTACATTTTTTTTTGTGAATTTGTATTAAAATGACATCTGAAGTCTTGATTAATTACTTAAAGAACATTAAATGTTTTAAAACATGCGAAGCTATGAGAGCAGAGAGCTGTTCAGCAGCAGCATCAAGTGTTAGACCCTAGTGCTTATTTGTTTGTAAACAGCATTTATTCTGCTGTAGCCTCAGAGTGAATATTTAGATCTTAATAAATTTGTCATTTTCCTACACAGTGACAATTTTACAGTCCCTTGTGTTTTCTGTATCGGTGCATTTGCAGGGCTCCCACTTTTGGGGGCTTGTTTTTAGGCAAATTATAGCTTATATATTAGGAAAAAGGAATTGCAGTGTTCAAAAAATCATGTAAAATACATGGGAGGAGGTGCTGAGAAATCCCGGAGGAGCAGTGCCCGTGGAAGGTGCCGCTGTGTGCCGAAGCCGCGTGCTTTGGAGACGAGCACTGAGCGAGAGCGGAGGATCCTGAGGCTTTACCGGCAGCTCTGCGAATATCTGCGAATTCAGCGCCTGCCGTCAGACCCTGCTGCCCTTCCCACCTGCAGATCCGGTGACGGGCTTCGCTGCCGTTGTCGTTTGGGTCCGAGCCGCGTGCTGTTCTCTCGCTTTCCCGTTCTCCTGATTCTTACACAGCACAGCAGGTTTCTGCACTCTGTCACCTGTAAGAGGCAGGAGGTTTCTCAAACCCAAATATTATTTATTCACTTAAACACACGTATAACAGACACAGGGAAACCACGTGGAAAGCCCTTTGGTGCTGGGTCTGGCTGATCTGTGGGATTCGAGGGTGGCTCAGCCCTGGATCCCCGCGCTGGGGATCCCCACGGCGCCGTCCTCGGTGCCACCCTCCCCTCGTCCCACGGGGCCGTGCCCCCGGCACTGCGCGGCTCCTCCCCGGAGGCAGTTTGGTCGCTGGGGTCCTGGATCCATGGGACATGGGGCAGCCAACGGCTCCTCTCCGCACTGTCCCAGCTGCTCACGCCGCAGCTCCAACTGTCTTGTGGTCTGTTATTGGTTTTTTTCTATTATTAGCAACTTTTTAATTAAAAACTTTCAGTCACCAGGGTAACACCAAGCAGGTAGACTGACAGGCTGAGGGGGAAGAGAAGCACACAATCAATATTTAGGTGTTTACTTTGGTGGAGGATTACTGGATTTCAATCTGAAACTTTTGTCAGAATCTCTGTCAGTGAGGATTGCAGCATCATTAGGACACACGCAGAGGGAATGAATAAGCTTTCTGGAGGTCATTGAGAATAAACAAAGCTTTCTTTTCTTAAGAAAAATTAAGAAAATTAATTTTTTTCTTTAATTTTGGTACCAGCTTGTAGAGTTTTGATGTAATTTGAGTGATATAATCAAAATTACCCCCCAAAGCTGTTACAGAGCAGCTTGGCACAGCGGCGCTGATGTTGACGCTGACCGTTTAGGCAGCTGCAAACAGCAATTTGCTGCATCCCGTGTTTGAAACGTTCTCACCCATCTCGGCTGTCTGTGGAGCTGAGTCGGCAGCTTTAGCAGGGACGAGGCGCCAAACAATACGCGTGAAGGTGAAGCCTCTGCTCCGGGTTAAGTAAAAGCAGAGCTTGAGACAAGGCAGGACATAAAAGGAAAAACCAAAAGCAGGAGCTAGGCTAAGCAGTGCCCCGTTGACCACCTTGCTTAACAGCAGCCTCGGCCGGGAACAGGGAAAGGTTGGCTCGCAAAGCCTTGGTTTCACCCAACGAGTTGCCCAGACAAGCCACTGAGCTGGAGCGTCCTGAGCCCAGCGTGACAGTTCCCGGGGAGGTTGGTTGAAGAGATGGACCATCCCCGCAGCTGCCCGAGAGAAAACCCATCCCTGGCAGGTGTCAGGGTGGAAGACCGTGTGTAGTGTTGGAAAGCAAGAGGGTGAGTAGGGAAAATGGTGGCTTTCTGTATTTAATCAGCTTTGAATCATGTTCAGTTTGATTTTGGTTGCTTTTCTTTAAAAAGAACAGATTGGCACGTGAAGAGCTGCTGTATCAAGTTGTTGTCTGGATTCTATCACTTAGTTTTTGCCTAAATCACAGTAAGAACATTCCAGCATCTCCAACTGAATCTCTGTGTTAGCAAATAACTTGGCGCCAAAGCAGCGGATTTCAGCCTGGAGCAGGGGGTGCTGGTGGGGGCTACTACAGAAGGGTTTGGTCTGGCCCTGGTGGAACGTCCCCACCACACCTCTAATTTGTGGCTGGCTGAGGATTTTTGGAATTTTTAGGATCATGACCCACCTTCTGTTCCCTCTGGTGTTTGACTTCCCAGTTGCTCCGGTGCATCGCAGCCGCTGCGGCAGGTGGGGCTGCCCTCGTACCCCAGCGCGCTGTCCCTGAGCGCTTCCTCAGCCTTGTAGCTGCCGTTCTCCAACCCTGTGACCACGCAGCACGGCTCCTGGTGGCACCACCTGAACAGAGAATGTGAACAGTTCGAGCCCCGTTACGCACAGTGCTGGTTTGGACGTGAGGTCTGCCCAGTTTGGATCCCGCTCATCGCTGCTGGGACGGAGATTCCCCGTGGCAGGGAAAAGCCGCGATGTTGACAGCGACCAACCCAGAAGGGGGTTTGTCTCCTATGATGGTACGAGGTTTGGGTCTCAGGTGCACAGGGAGGCAGAGCAAAGCTGCTGCATCACACAAGAAATGGTCTGAAAGGGTCAGGGCTAGAGGAGGTTTTCACTTACCTTCGAGCGGCAGCGATGTCCGTGGAGGAAGCGTCGGGCCGAGCTGCGTGTTCGATTAGAAGGGCTCCTGTGGAGGAGCAGGAGGCACCAAAGCAGCGAGGGCTAGTGACAGGTGGGTGCTGGTGCTTCTCAGCAGCACTTGCCTGGCTGAGCAAGTCTGAAAAGAAGGTGGGGGTCAAGCTTTCTTTAAAACTCCACCTTTTACCCAGAAGGTGTGAAACCAGGCCCTTCTCTGGCTGATTCTGGTCTGAAATCATAATTTCTCTCTCTTCTGCTACCTGCACAGATCCTTGCAGCGTGTAGGAGAAGCCCCTTGCTGCTGCTTCGTGGTCTCTGCCCCCTTCAAACCAGCTGCTCGCATGAACCGTGCGAGACTGCTGACGGTGTCCTGCATTGGCTTCACGGCGGGTTCCAGCTTCTCAGCGCTTGAAGCCAGCTCCGGATTTTTCTGCAAAGAAAACAATCACGGGAAAAATGACAGAGTATTTACCCTCTGCAAGGAAACAGGGCTGGTGAAACCCTGAGCACGCCCAGCAGCTAATGACACGAGGCAGCTGTAACTCGCGCCGCGCGGCAGCAGGAAAGGGGACACTGCCGAAAGGAAGCTCACAGCCTTGCCCTGAGGACGGGGAATTCCTGTGAGCCAGCCCCAGCGCACCGCTGTCTCTGTGCTGGCTTTCCAGCTGCGTGTGGGGAACGGATAATGTCCCCAGTTCTCTAACTGCACACCCGTATCAGGTTCTGATTCTCCCGTTTTATATTTTTACTTCCACAAAGGTGCTAGAGCTGTGGCCAGGCAGGAAAACTCAGATTTAAAGGAAATTTCTCTGGAAGCCGTGTCAGCGGGAAGGGCCCCAGGACCAGAGCAGCTCTCTTCTGATGGACACCAGGTATTTAACTATCCCTGAAAGCACCACCCAAAAGCTTGCACCAAGCTGCTGTTTCTCCAGTGTCCCGAACACCTTGTGAAAGCACAAGTGACACTCTGCTGAGGGTCTCCAATGCT
>NW_010105376.1:0-211 GCF_000699245.1 Pterocles gutturalis | reverse complement strand
TCATTCCCGTGGCATTCCCGTGGCTGCCTGGATGCAGCCGGCAGAGGCGAGCCTTCAGTCCGTGCTGGCTGTTTTTTCCCTCTTTGGAGGGACTGAGCGAGAGGAGCGCACCTTCTGCAGGGAGCTGTCCGGCTGGGGGACAGCTCAGTCCCACTGCAGTCACCCACGCAGGGGCTGTCACCGACCCCCAGCCCCTGCGCTCGGCCGTGGG
>NW_010105375.1:94730-95566 GCF_000699245.1 Pterocles gutturalis | reverse complement strand
CCAAATACCACCGCATGAACTAAAGCGTCATTTGTGTTTGCATCTGGAGCGGCGCAGGAGGGGCCGCGTTCCCAGGCTGGCACAGGTTCTCTGCGCCATCACGCCTGCAGCTGCTCGGTTATTTTCCGATGCGGCTGCAAACATTCCTGTCGCTGCCCAAACCCGCTCTTGGAAACGCCGGAGAAAGAAGAGCTTTGTGCGGCAAGAGCTTTGCATGCGGCTGATGACTGCCTGGCGATGAATCGAGCACGTAAAGGTCACAGATGCACGAGTTACGTCAGGGAACATCTGGCACCAAAAGCTGCTCTGTTCTGGGGCCGGGTGAGGCGTTCGCTGGACCCGGCGCAGCTACAGAGCAAACCTCTGACGGGACGGAGAGTCCTACGCGTCCTAGGTGGTCTCAGGGAGGGCAAACTGAACAACCGCAGCCTTGAAACCCAGCAGATTAGTAAAGATGAGAGAAAAAACCTTGCTTAGCAGAGCCCATAAGCCCATGCAGAAAAAAAAATGTATTCGGTTGCCCACTGGTCTGCACTTGGGGGGAGAGAAACCAGCTGCACAGGAGGACGAGGCTTACCTTCTTTTTATTATTTTAGCATGCAGCCAACTGCCAGGTGTGTCAGATACAGGCAGAAAAATGAGGTACCTGCCCAAGAGTGCATGCAGTGCGGATTCCCGATGTGGGGAAACAGCAGAGCAGTGCCAAGGTGAGGGCAGGTACAAATCGCTCCGGTACCTGTGTGTACGTCAGGACAAGCACAAGTACGCGCAGGTGGTTCTGGTTTGTCTGCGGCTGTTTATAGTGTGTGACACGAGCCAAAGATAAGAGCGCACGG
>NW_010105375.1:89277-94707 GCF_000699245.1 Pterocles gutturalis | reverse complement strand
CTGGGCGCTGCACGGATGCCGCCTGGCAGCTGTGGGGGGGGAGATGAAAATTTTGTGGAACATGGATTTCATTGATATTGGAACAAATTTCACTTTAACCGAATTCTGCCTTGGTCTGAGCTGGTGGAAGACAGCGACAGGCACAAGAGGTGACACCGTGTCTGCGAGGTCCTGCAGCACTGTGGGGAAGCTGTGCAGGGGGCTGCGGGCTGGCTGGGGCAGGGGTCCAGCAGGACCAAGGGCTGGGAGTGGGGGGGGGTCCTCAGCTGGGAGCAGGGGGGTCTCGGCCCTGCAGGGAGCCCAGAGGAGGAAAAGGGCTGGGGTACAGCCACCCCAGCCAGCACGGCGCAGGCTCGTGCCACACTGGAGGATCTTAAGAACCAAAAAAGCTTCAGGAGGGAACAGAACGGCAGGAGAGAGACAACTTCTCCTGAAGCATCACAGGCAAGAGAGATAAACCCCAAACACAAACAATTA
Organism: Pterocles gutturalis; assembly: GCF_000699245.1. Classification (NCBI taxonomy): domain Eukaryota; kingdom Metazoa; phylum Chordata; class Aves; order Pterocliformes; family Pteroclidae; genus Pterocles; species Pterocles gutturalis. Next base: position 94,230 of record NW_010105375.1, on the reverse strand, counting down.
GAAAGAAGCACATCTGTCATGTTTGTGATGCTGTCGGAACAAGAATCCATCTGGGAAAGAGCCAGCCCTACCTCCTTGGAAGTTATATGGTTTTTTCTCTTTAAATATTGTACGACATCCATCTCTCTGGCTGTGTGTTATTGGTGCTGGCACGTGGGTGTGTGTTTCTGAAGGCTCCCCATACTAGCAGAAGATCTATAGTCTCGTTCTAGAAATTTTGCCACTATAAAAATATATTCTGCTTTTGACTGAGTGTTGTTTTTCTTCTCTCCTGAAACTCTGGAGCCGTGTAAAATAGCTTCATAAAACTTGTAGGCCTCTTTAAAGCAGAAGTTACTGCCTTGCTTTGCTTTCAAAAATGTACCCTGGATTTCAAGGGTTGGGGCATTGCTTGCTTTTAAACAAGTGAATGCTGGAGAGATGCTATAAACTCCTTTTTTATTTTGTTGCTTATTGAGAAAAATCCAATTACACCCAAGGGAAACAGGAATGAAGCATTTCATAACAGTATGTGGCGTCTAAGCAAAGAAAGCCTCAGTCTTCCAAAGCAAGCATACAAAACAGGGAAAATGCTTTCAGCATTACCCCTTGAGTAAATACCCTCTCCTGGGAACACTGCAGTGCCTGAATTACCAGCACAAGCCCTTCCTTGGTACCAGAAAGGCTTTTGGCCATCATCCGTTACGACCTCGTGGGAAAGATTTTTTTTAAGGGACCCTCGGCCAAGGATTCCCTGCCTGCGCAGCCGGGCTGTCGCTGCTCACGCCTCTCGAGGGCTCTGCCTCTGAACGAAGGCTGTGCCGTGCTGGAGTGAGCGAATTGGAGCAGCTGAGAAGCAGCTTCAGCCAAAGGATGGCTGGAAAACCCTTTTTCCAATCAGGCAATTTGCAACTTCAATTGCTAAGTGTTCCCCTTTCATTCCTTGGCACTCTCGCTCCAGCTGAATTGGCTTTCTCAGCACTTCAGAAAGGCTTATGTTACATTAGGTAAGATTTAACAGCCGTCACTTCTCCAGAGGTAATACAGAAATGTCTTTTTTATGACACAAGAGGGAGATTTCTCATTTGGGAAGCCGACACTTCATTGGTACGAAATGACTGCTCTCGGTGCATCCTTCATGCAGCTTTGATCTCAAAACTAATTTTTTCTATCAAAAAGCCTAAAAGCAATTTTGTTGTTAAATCTGATAAATGGAGGTACCTGCTGAAGATACATACTTTAAACCGAAGGAATTACATTCATGCATCTGAGCACAGGGCATCAGCCTCCCTCCTGGGGTGGCTCTCTGGCTGTGCGGGACCGGGACACCCAGCCCGGCCCCAGAGCTTCTTGCTGCACCTAAAATACTAATTACAGCAGCAAGAAGAAATGTCACTTTGCTCTCTTGAACTTCTTTAGCAATTTAACAGGAAAAAGCACTTGAGGAGCTGCTGGTTTAGCGGCCGACTCTCCCGACAGTGATTGAACGCTTTGATAAGGAGCCGGAGCTGGTTTCCCACCTCATTTACCGCGCTGGGCTCCTGCTGCACCGCACATAATGCTGCTCCTACCAGAGCAGGGCGTGAAAGAAAGCAGAAAACAGAAATATACTTGGAAATGACCCTTGGCTAACAACAGAGCCCATGGTCTCGCTTTCTTTGAATTACCCCAAGCTCTGTATGTTGGGAAATTGCTTTCTCTGGCGGGCGATTGCTTGCCAAAACCCCGGGACTTTGATTGATTTCTGTGCCTCTGCAGAGGCAGAGCAGAGCGGAGAGAAGCGTGAAAGCCAGGACAAGAATCGGGAAGGACAAATTGTCCCTGATCTGACCCAGCAGCAGCAGGCTGGCTGATGTTTTCTAATCCATCCAAGTGGAAAGGAAGGGGAAGCCCAGGACCTGTGCGGTTCTTGCAGCTTCCCGGGCAGCAGCAGTGTAAACCCACCCGGGGTTTCAGAGCCGGCACCAATTCTGGGGCATCCCGCGCCAGGCCATCCTAGCAACGGCAGGCACCTTACAGAAATCCCAGGACTAGGATGGATCATTCTGCCAAGGGACCACACAGGGTCTTCAGTGGATGTGAAAGGCATTTATGAAATCAAACTATTCCAAAAGGCAAAACAAGCTTATGAGCATCAGCTCCTCGGCCAGTCCAAACTTCCAGAAAGTTTCTTCCTGTTGTAATTACAATACTTTATATAGGAATTAGCTAGGGTTAGGGGTCACCATACCAAACCATGATTTTCTGGAGAGGTTTCTGCTTCTGAATTCATGAATACTGAAGCTTCTTGCACATTTCTGTTGTAACTCCCTTGCCCAGCACCTCCTTTGCAAGCTGAGCAGTCATAACCTGGTTAGGACCTCCGCACACAGAAGTCTTCCCATAAATCTTATCTCTATTTTTGCCTGTCTCTGCCTCTTTTCTAATTCAACCTAGAGCTTTTCTCTGAGCAGGCACGACTGATATTGTGTACACCACATGAGATGCAAACCCTCCAGCTTACACGCAAACCTCAGAGCTTATCCAGAGCGCAGTTCGATGCAGCAGCTAATTGCTGATGGGAAACCATTTGCAGAAGGGTTCTGCATCCTATTTTCAGGCCAAAACAATACACGATAAGCTCAATTTTTTTTTTCCAGTTGGCACTGGGTAAAAAAATATATTGCTTTAACTCTGTCCTGGTTTCTTGATTAGACGAAGGCAAATGACATGTTTTTCCACCAATCTATTATTACAGCTTAAACTCTGCACAGTTTGTTGAATAGATGTGTTTTGCTCACAGAAGATAAACTTCCTTCTCTGGAAAGATAACAGCGATTGCGTCCGACATAGCCATTTCTAAGCCTTTTCTCCAAAAATAAAAGAACAATTTTCAGACCTGCACCTATTCTTGCCCTTGCTCCCAGGCTGTATCTCTCCCCTGTGCACTAACTGCCTGCCTTCACCACTGTCAGGGGTGAAACGCCTCAGGCATATTAAAAAAACTATTTATTATAACAAATCACTGCAAACCTGCTTTGTATGGGGGAAGTTTTGGAACTATTTCACATGCTGCAGGTTCCCCTTCTCAGTAAAGCTGCGCTGAAACATCCAACGCAAGTGGAACCAGCCCCCGGCCCCTCCGCACCCCCAGGGAGGATTCTGCAAACAGCATCTCCCAACCGTCCTGGGAGCAGTAAAATGCTTCCAGAGCATGTCAGCATTTACTGAGATGCTTTTATCTCTTCACCAAAGTAGGAAGAGCTGCTGTGTGTCCTGAAAACCTCTTACGGCATTTTAATTAAAGTCTCCAAGCAAAACCCTCCCCCTGCCTCTGCCAGCCTCCCTGCCCCCAGCACCCTGCTTTCCATTTTTATTGGATTGATTTCCAGGCTGACCATATTTGACAACTGGACATGGCAATCACAATTATTTTTCCTCCTCTTTAATGGAGAGGCTTACGATGAGAAAATAACCTGGAGCATGTGCTGGGGGCCCGTGATCTTAGACAAGGGCCCTGCGACCCCCCGGGGCGGGTGCAGCCCCATCCTGGGGCACCATCTAGCTGGGATAAGCGCTCGCTAACATTTTTGCTTATAAATATTCTATCCAAAGGTGTTCTTCAGCAATTAACAGCCCAGGTAACCTTTCAGGGCTTTGCACCATTCATCCTCTGCAGACAGGTGCTCCCTGGGGTAAGGACCCAGCCTGGATTTTCACCTGGGACGCATCTGGAGATGCTCCTGGTTCAGGCTGTGTTTGCTGGCTGTCGGGCAGCCCCCTTGCCCAGCAGCATGGCCCCGCTCCCCGCATTCGCACCGAGGGGCACCTCACACCCCGAGCAGACCTCGCAGCCCAGGCAGCAACGGCTCCGGGCTCCTCGCCCTGTGCCAGACTCGCTGCAGGAGCACAGGGAGGACTCTTGCGCTGCATCTGACTTCATCTGGGAAGCAGAAAATACTCCTGTAGGCAGCTTGCAAAATGTGTTGGATCTATCGCTGAAGGAAAAAAAAGAAATGTTAATGCTAAGTCTTGGTTTACACAGAAACACAACCAGAGAAAATACCACCCGGAGGGGAGCTGCTCACATCCCAGCCTGCGTTGCAATGCAGATGCAGAGGTACGCTCTCTTTTGGAAAACCAGCAGCTTCCATGCTTTGCTGTTTTTTTAAAATCAGACAAGGGGATGAACAGCTGGTGCCTGCAGCGGTAACCGTATGCTTCAGTGGCATTTGCACCCATGGGTGTCGGGGCTCTTGCACTGCCAAGGGCCATTCACGCTGATGGTTAAGGAGGGCACAGGCTGATGTCCTGCAGCAGAGGGGCCAAGGAACCAACACGGGACCACCAGCCCAGGCACCGCAGTGCCAGGCATCACCCTCTGCACCGTCCCCAGGGCAGGACAGTGCCCGGACAGCTCTGCAGACAGGGTGATGCTTTCAAATGTACTGGGTGAACAATAAAGAAGAAATAACAGAGGAAACCATAAGGGCACAGGACATGGCGATGTTTCACTTGGGACAGCTACTGAGCACTTGTCCCAAACGCAGTCGTGCTGCTCGTCCCCACCTTGCTTTGCCCCCGTTGCCTGCTGCAGATCTGGTTTGTGTGCTCTTTGGAGCAGGGACCACACCACGCAGCATGTTTGTTCAGCACCAGCATAATGGGACCCTGGTTTCATTTAGGGGTCCCTGGGCATTACTGTAATAGAAATGTTAATTAATAATAAAGCCTCTTAAAATCCCACATCCTTAATGAATATGTGGTCTGACTTTAAATGTGTCTTTAGAAACCACCTCACTGCATCTCCACAAGAAAAACTCGGGATTCAGACCTCTCCTCCCAGGAGCAGGAGCGCTGTGGTCCCAGACTTGCCCTAGGGGGTGTACATTTATCTCTCTTCTGAAAATGTCATATATGGGGCTTTACAAACCAAGCCCAAAAGACCTAGACTTTCCTCCAGCCCCTTCCAGAAGTCAGTTTTTCTGAGCCTCC